>NW_024754487.1:205000-230000 GCF_018991925.1 Homarus americanus | reverse complement strand
TCTCATTTCATGGTTTACTGGAGTGAAATTTATTTTTCTCCAGCCGACGGCCATATGCCAGCCGATGATGTAAAGGAAGAAACTTATAATGGAAGACTAAAGATTTAATTTATTAATTGTAAAGTATTTTTTTTTTAGTTCTGTATCATTTGTCGTATTTCTTCGTATCGTCGTGTTTACTGTTCATGTTTATGTAATCTTGAATAGTTTCATTTTGTTTCGTAATTTGATATATATATATATATATATATATATATATATATATATATATATATATATATATATATATATATATATATATATATATATATATATATATATATATATATATATACTGTATATATATATATATGTATATTTTTCAGATGCTGTGAAGGTTAGGTCAGGTTAGCTTAGGTTAGGTCAGATTATAATTACGTTAGGTTTAATTTAGGTTAATTACGGACGAGAGTTACTTGTAATTGGCCTTTCATTCGCGCTATTGTAATTAACGCTCATAACTGTTGGATCATCTCTCATGTCTGACAGGTCGACTCACACCGACCACAGAACATCCGAGTATAACACAATTTATAAACGTGTATCAAAATGTTTAAGTATTAGTTATTATATTTACTGATAAGCGGATGACGCGCGTGTGTGTGTGTGTGTGTGTGGGGGTGGGGGGAATAAACAGAAATTAAGGTCGTTGCTGAAAGTATATTGTTAGTGGTAAGTTCTAGTCATTTCCCCACGAGCTTGTGTGTGCTTGGTGGGAGACGGTAGGGGGTAGAGTAGGAGGAGGAGTGTGGAGACAGGAACGATAGGGTGGTGGTGGAGGGAGGGATAGTGGTGGTGGTGAGGGAGGGATAGTGGTGGTGGTGAGGGAGGGATAGTGGTGGTGGTGAGGAGGGATAGGTGGTGGTGGGAGGGAGGGATAGTGGTGGTGGTGAAGGAGGGATAGTGGTGGTGGTGAAGGAAGGATAGTGGTGATGGTGAAGGAACGATAGTAGTGGTGGTGAAGGAGGAGGGTGGTGGGGGTAATCAGGAAGGTTAGGGGAATGGGGGAGGGGTGAGACTTTTATAACCCCAGATATTAAACAAAATCTTCCATAAAACAAAATCTTATTACCCATGAACGCCTCCGGTGTGGGCGTGAGAGAACTGACCCCCCCTCTCCTGCCCCCCACCTCCTTTTCCTCTACGGTTCACTGAGACATAGGATATATTTCAATCTCAAAATCATAAAAAAAAAAAATCACAAAGATCTCAAAACTGATGACGTCTGGAAGAGTCGTGTTGTAAAATGAATAATGTTGTAACTGTAGGTCTTGGGGATATGATACTTTGCTTATTTCCCTGTTTAATCTTGTTTTTTCTGCTGTTTTTCCCTGTCTAGTCTTGTTTTTCTGCTGTTTTTCCCTGTTTAGTCTTGTTTTTCTGCTGTTTTTCCCTGTTTAGTCTTGTTTTTCTCCTGTTTTTCCCTGTCTAGTCTTTGTTTTTCGCTGTTTTTCCCTGTCTAGTCTTGTTTTTCTTCCTGTTTTTCTGTCTAGTCTTTGTTTTCGCTGTTTTTCCCTGTCTAGTCTTGTTTTTCTGCTGTTTTTCCCTGTCTAGTCTTTGTTTTTCACTGTTTTTCCCTGTCTAGTCTTGTTTTTCTCCTGTTTTCCTGTCTAGTCTTGTTTTTCTCCTGTTTTTCCCTGTCTAGTCTTTGTTTTTCTACTGTTTTTCTCCCTGTCTAGTCTTTGTTTTCTGCTGTTTTCCTGTCTAGTCTTTGTTTTCTGCTGTTTTTCCCTGTTTAGTCTTGTTTTTCTGCTGTTTTCCCCCAGTTCTTCCACAATATCCCAGTAAAGGCTCTCGACATTTTTCGTATAATATGACATACTCTTTTTAACAACGATGAAGAAATATTTCCCCCTGAATTTCTTAAACCCAAAGAGAAACATAAATATAGATTAAAATCAATAAACTTAAATCTAATGATACGACAGATGAATGGACAGGTGTCATAGCCTGCTGCATTATTTAGTGTCTGTGTTAAGTGACTATTTCTTACGTACCATCCAAGATTCAACCTCTTTAGCTTCGGTGTAAAGGAGGGGAAAAAATGGTCTGTCTCGGTGCAACACGGGACAGTGCATGATAACGGATTTATTGTAACCTGTGCCGAATTATTTACAGTGGAAGAATTGTTATGTGTTGATCTCTCTCAGACTCTCTCTCAGGACCAGCAGAACACATACAGTACAGGTTCACTACTGACTATCAAATGATATACAAAAATAGAACACACAGTCAAGACGATTCACTTCTATAGTCACCAGGTATACATATCCTCATCTCTAATACAGCCGTGACCGTACTATAAAAGGTCATTCATATAGAGTATGCATGAACAATAATAGATTAAACACTCGCCGCCTGTGGTGTGTATTTCCATCGACATCTGTGTACTTTTGTGAGGGTAAACGACAAAAGGTTAGGTTAGGTTAGGTTGGGTTAGGTTGGGTTAGGTTAGGTTAGGTTAGGTGGATGTAAACAAAAGCAAAATTCCTTGGTCACTAGTGTGTGTGTGTGTGTGTGTGTGTGTGTGTGTGTGTGTGTATGTGTGTGTGTGTGTGTGTGTGTGTGTGTGTGTGTGTGTGTGTGTGTGTGTGTGTGTGTGTGTGTGTGTGTGTGTACCTTTTATGTACAGTATATGTCACTGTATCTGCAGGATTTATTTCGTGTTTCAATATAAATGTTTCACTCTGTAAATGGAGAGTAAAATAGTATATGTTTGTTTAATTCTTATCATATTTCTTACCTCTGAAAATACTAAATTTATTTAATTCCTTATCAAGTCTCCCCTGTAAACACGTTCAATATATATTTACAAAAATATTCTTAATTCCTTCCACATATGACTTGGTGATTATACAGAATGAAATAAGAGATTAAGGAATGTTTTATATTTACAAAAGTAAGAATAACTGTTTTGACGTCTGTTGAAAAACGCTTGACACAGATGGAGTGTCAATAGACTTTAATCCGGCACCCTTGACTAATAGGAAGTGTCACTTGACTAATCCGACACCCTTGACCCTAACCTTGCACTCTTGTCTGCAATCCACCACCCTTGTCTTTAATCCACCACCCTTATCTTTAATCCGGCACCATTGTCTTTAATCCGGCACCCTTGACTAATCCGACACCCTTGACCCTAACCTTGCACTCTTGTCTGTAATCCACCACCCTTGTCTTTAATCCACTACTCTTATCTTTAATCCGGCACCATTGTCTTTAATCCGGCACCCTTGACTAATCGATTACATGATCCAGGTGTCCTATATACAGAACCATTAACCAAGACAATGCTGAGGTCATAAGGTTAAATTCTGTTTGTAGTCTTTTCAATAACAATTACAAAAAAAAAATACCACCCAATTTACATCTCGGGTTCGTGGTAACTCTTGAACACTGGCGGCCATCCTAACTCGCCCCCAGGTCCATTTTACACTAATTTTGCGCCTCATTACAATGGTGGAGGAAATTAATTTATTACCACGCACGGGTAATTATTATTCATTAGGTAAACAAGCTGCTCATGGTCACCTAATTAATGCACAGGCAGGTTAGGGGGTAGTTGATTTGGACGGTGTTTCAACCCGGGTACAGTAATGGCGGTTGTTGTTGTTGGCTGATGTTGTCATGGATACAGCGGACGTGCCGTGAGGGGATACGAACGCTCCTTTGTTTGTGGACACTGACGAGTCTAGACGGTAAAAACTTATACCTCGATCGCGATGATGAATGTTTGGATGTACCAGCGAGTTAAGTGAATCAGTGAGAGATTATTTCATGTTCAGGGTACCAATGGTTACAGAGTGTTTAAGAGTACGTTTGTGTTTGCTAGAGTACTACAGAGTTTTTAATTAACGTTCATTGTACAGCTGTATTTATTAGAGTACCAATACAGTACTTAAAACAGTACCATATAGCGTAAGAGAGCGCCGGGAACACACTCCTCATGTCTTATAACCAGGCAACGACTCAGGTGATAAATAAACGTAAGCAAACTCTACCTGACACTGCCGTTCATCAATCAAATCCGGATCATGGGAAAATAACAACAACCACATTCAACGTAGGATAGCAGACGGTATATCTACGTCGTTGTTATAATACTACACCTGATGGATTATGGCGCTGGACCTGAACCTGAGATCTTAGGATATGAATAATGATGAAGCCGGTAGGGGAGTTTTGGAGTTTTTAATTTGAATAATATACCCTGGGGCTAAGACTTGATGCCATAAGACCACGCAGGTGCCAGGGAACGCTATTAGGTTTGCAGGTGTTTAATTATTTAATAGAATAGCTAACACGGCAAGGAGGAGGAGGGGGAGGCGTTAGATTGTGGTGGAAAGATGTTGTTTGGCGGGTAGGGTGTGTGTGTGTGTGTGTGTGTGTGTGTGTGTGTGTGTGTGTGTGTGTGTGTCACGCTAAATAAGGTTAATCCCCTATTAAACTTCACAAAGCAACTGAGGTTTTCGCTAAATATGGATAACATTTTGTATTTATTCCTAAAATTTATTGGAAATTTATTCATATATGGTAAAAATTGCTCTGTTTTATTTCGAAGGTCATTTAACACCATAAATTGCCGGTAGATTTACATAGATGTTATGGTTCATGAGAAATTCTCCCTATTTAGTGTAATATGTTATAGACAGCATATGCTAATAAGGAGAATATTTCAGGTGACTCTCCGTGGCTCGCCTCAGCATATATTATACATTATGAAACCACCCTCCCGATTTTATTTTGGTAATATGTTACATGACAAGGGCGGGCGAGCATTACTCCTCCTCATATGACCAACATAGTCTAGTCACTGACCCGATATTCGCCTCCTCCCACAGCTGGGGATTATTATCGAGCTGCACGGAGGAGAGGTACAGAAAGAGAGACAGAGAGAGGTAGAGAAAGAGACATAGAGAGGGGAGTTAGAGAGACAGAGAGGTAGGGAGAGATGGGGACAGACAGACAGAAAGGTGGAGAGAGAGGTAAAAAGAGAGAGACATACAGGAAGAAAAAGAGAGACAGACAGACAGACAGACAGGGAGAGCCAGACAGACACACAGACAAGCAGAAAGAGAAACAAGAACCAAATAGTATTCATATGAAGGTAAATTTTCTGAACGAGAGGCTCCGGCCTGAAGGTCATGTCTGTAATAGTCTAATAAAAGATACAGCTGACAGTAATAAAGAGACAGGCAGATAGACAGAGACAAGAGCAGAGAAAGAATAAGAGAGATAAGAGGAGAGGGAAGTGGAGAGAGAGAGAGAGAGAGAGAGAGACGAAAACGCAAGACAGTATAAGTTATTAAGAAAGAGAGAGAGATATAAAAAGAAGAGAGAATAAGAGAGATAAGAAGAGAGAATGAAGGGGAGAGAGAGACACGAAAATACAAGACAGTATGAGTCGTTGAGAAAGAGAGATTGGTAGATATGCAAAAAATAAATTTAAACAAGAGAGACGAGAATGGGTGTTAATGTGATAAATGAACAGGCAATTGCGAAAAAAAAATCACTTAGAAAATAAAGAATGAAAGAAACTAACAATAAAAACAGTCTCAGGATAATTTATACAATACTTAGCTTTTGATCCGAAAAATTCAAGGACAAAAAAAATATTCACAAGTATTTTTTGGCAGATGTTGACGAACTTAGAATAGAATTATGTCAGGTAGGAACGTCTCATCAACTTTACCTGCAGTAATATAATACTACATTTCACGAGCTCACATCAACAGGTGGATGCAACTCAAAACTAATAATAGGTGTTAATTACTATACAGGTAAATGAAACTGCAGTGATGTGAAGTAATTTGGCATTGAATAAAACGGTATTCCTGGTGCAAGTTCGACAGGTCTTTGTATTAATAAAAAAAAATTAGGGTCCCTTAGTCCTGATGATAATATGACAGGCGGTGTACTCGAACCAGCGACCTTTAAAACACGATACGAGCTCTATAGCCACACAACCACCGCTCCCTTACATCCTGAACTATTTCGTCAGAGTGTTGTTATGGTGTTGGCGGCGGCTCCTGTACACTCGTAAACTTTTCAAACTTGCTTGCCCTGTGTACTGACCTTCGCAAGTTACCAGCACTAGGGTTATTTTAGTGAGTGAGTGAATGAGTAATCCAGCCATTTACTATTGCCACTAGTTTCTCAGTCAATGGAATAGTAAGTCAGTCAGTCAGTCAGTTAATAAATTACTCAGAAAGGAAGGAAGGGAGAAAGAAAGAAAGAAAGAATGAAGGAAGGAATGAATGAAGGGAGGAAGGAGAAAGAAAGAAAAAAAAGAAAGAATGAAAGAAGAAAGGTAACAGCCACACACCTTGCAGAATCAACATCAATATCAATAAATTAATAGTCAAAAGTTCACCATCACACAGAGAGAGAGAGTCAGCTGTTGGCGAGAGTACAAAAGGGAAGTGAAGCATCAAAGCCACACAAAATGTTATTTACCCAAAAAATCCACAACAAAGACAGTGTAAACGTTTGGTGTTATGTACCCTTCAAACGTTCCCCAGTCAATGTTTGTAAACGCTGAGTAATCCCCCCCCCCCTTCCCTTGATGATTTAGGTGATTGGGATTAGGTTAGATTAGGTTAGGTAGGGTTATGTTAGATTTGGTTAGTTTAGGTTAAGGAAGGTTAGGTTGGGTTAGTTTACATAAGTGTAGGTTAAGTTACAATAGGTTAGTTTACGTTAAGTTAGGTTTGCATAGGTTAGGTTAGGTTAGCTCACCTGTTAAAATTTTATTCGAGTGATACAGGTAGGTTGGTATGTTGTAGTTAATGATTGATGATTCCGGTGAAGCGAGCAGGTGTGTGTCTGTGATTTATATTTTTGTATAATGCTAACATTTATGTGTGTGTGTGCGTGTGTGTGTGTAATAATAATAACAATAATAATAAACGGTTTATTAATAGAGTTGCAGTCGGTGGCTGAAAATATACACTTACATTTGATTTAGACATAATGATATAATATGCATTGAATACATTTACAGGGCTGTACAGTACATAAATCAGGTGTGTGTGTGTGTGTGTGTGTGTGTGTGTGTGTGTGTGTGTGTGTGTGTGTGTGTGTGTGTTACAGTACATAAAACAAACAAAAGTTCACTTGTTACTATGTTAAATCATCTTTTTTTTCTAATAACGTCACACCTCAAGCAAAAAAAAATGGAAAGATACTGTGACGTGTTTTCTTTGTAACTGGTATAATTATAACTATACATTACCAATTTATTTTCACAATTATATACATTTCACGTGTACAGTGTAGTGCGAACACATCAACTAACACAGAAACTAACGTGTGTGTATTTTGTTATAAAGAAAATACCGAGAATAACACGAGGAGAAAAAATCCACAAGCCTTGAATTTCCCTTTAAAACTGTAGAGAAGAAATTGAACCTCTTACTAATGCTGGACACGAGAAACACTGTCCACTGATCCCTCTTTAATAGGTCTTTAGGGAGTCTTTATTTTCTACCACCACTAGAGGATTAAATTATCCCATTACCGGACCAATTATAGGCCAGTATACCTCCCTGTTGCTCCCTGCTGGTGTGGTTCCCTGCTGGTGTGGCTCTCTGTTGGTGTGCCTCCTTGTTGGTGTGGCTCTCTGCTGGTGTGGCTCCCTGCTGGTGTGGCTCCTCGTATAGAAATTCACGGTTGAAGCATTACCTTACCTCCTGAGGCAGTATTGGTCTGGGACAGCGCGAATCTCTGTGTTGTACTGGATTGTGGGGGGACAGTAATGGAAAAAAGGCGTACGTGACTAATTATATTCACACCAACAACAACGACAATAATAATAATAATAATAATAATAATAATAATAATAATAATAATAATAATAATAATAATAATAATAATAAATCTCTCAGAAAATATATATCAAGGCTCGCAGGTTGTCGGCCAATGAGGAAAAATCTCGACAAGTCATGTACGTCTCTGTGCCCCGACTCATGATTCCCTGATCACTCGTGAAGGCCAATCCGTCCAATCAGTGGGTGATGTGGCCAATCTGCTGGTCGGGAGATTATTTTTCCAGACTTGTCGTGGCCGTCTTCTATTGCGATGACCTCTTGCTGGCTAAATCTTTCTGGTTGGGAGACAGATAGATAGATAGATAGATAGATAGATAGAAATGGGGAAAATGAAGGAAGGGAGAAAGAGAGAAGGGAGAAGAAGAAAAGGCAGATAAATAGAGAGAAAGTGAGAAAGAAGGATAAAGGGGGGAGAGTGGTAAAACATATAAAGAGGGAGAAAAGATGTCTATAAAGAGAGAAAAGAGAGAGAAATAGAGGATGAGAAGAGAGAGAGAGAGAGAGAGAGAGAGAGATAGAGAGAGAGGGAGAGAGAGAGGGAGAGAGAGAGAGAGAGAGAGTGTTGGAACGGATTCTTTGATTAATCTCTAGTCAGCCAAATGATGCTGCCGTTCATCTTGTGACCTTTTGAACTTGAGATCTGGCTTCGTTATCGGTAATCCTTGACCATTGACCTAACCTAACCTAACCTAACCTAACCTATCAAAAAGGGACATTAAACATTCACCTCTTGAGATTTGGAGAGTAAACACTAAACATTAGCCTCTTGAGAAATGAAGAGCAAGAGTAAACACTAAACATTAACCTTTTGAGATATGGGCAACGTAAACATTAAACACAGAGTGGAAACAGAACACTGTACCGTAGATAAACAAGTAAACAATATGGCCGTCACTGCCTTGACCTGTAGAGATTGGTATCACTTTAGATTTATGTGACCTTCGAATACCCCGGGATTGAACCAGCGACCCTTTAGGGAAGTCAAGAGTAAAGAAAAACAACGATAATTCTCAACTATTTCGTATAAAAAAAACGATGAAATTTCAATATTTTGTTACAATAAAAAAGAAGAAAATAATCGAAATTTAATCATCTCGTTGGGTAAAGATTTTTTTTGGGGAGGTGGCACGAAGTAGAAAACATTAATTAATTTAAGAAGAAAAACAAATGATTAACAAGTTATATCGATCGGGTACTTGAGGTAAGAATGTCAACAAACAGTTCTGTGAAGTAATTGATTCCCCTAGACAACGCCCACCACGCTTCCTTGACCCCTCTCCCCTGTCGCCTCTAGTGAATGGACCTTGTGTGTGTGTGGGTGGAGGAGTCATGGTACCACCCCTCCCCCCTTCTCATCTCCCTGGTGCTGGAGGCGTTCCACGGTGACAGCTTAGGATGAGTCAGTAACCCTGGTGGGAGTTACAGGAAAATCCTTATGTAAATATGAAGGACTGAGATGACACCAACGCCTTTATCTTTATCTCTGACTCATCTAAACTAAAAGAGAAAATAAAACCATTTACACTTTTCAGTTTTTCACATATTTACGATTTACTAGAATGTGTTATTATTCTTATAACACCACAAACTTCTACTTAGGTTAAGTTAGTCAAGTCAACTAGCTATTAATAGTGTGCTTTATAATTATATACATGATCGTTCCTATAGAAAAATTAGAGGGAATTATCGGACGCAAATAGGAAGATATTTAAATTATTGTAATTTTGTAATGATTTCGTGAGTATACTCGTATGTGTTTATGATGTATATGTATACATTCATACATACATAGATGCATGATTTCCCCTTAAAATAATATTCATTGCGCCACAAACTGTCATGACGTGAGCATCGCCATAAGCCGTAATGACGTGATATAAACGTAACGACCAGACATTCCCTCACCTGGCGTCCATCACCTGACGCGGCACCATCACCTGACGCGGCACCTTCACCTGACGCGGCACCTTCACCTGACGTTACCTCACCTGATTACAGCACGTAGACCATGTACTACTTGTTAATGCTTCCCTTGATTACAGGCCGTAGAACCTGCCTGTACTTGGTGGTGCGTCTTTATATTTCAGGCCCTAGAAAACCTGTGATTAATAATAGTCTTCCCTTATTACAGGCTGTAGAATCCTTGCCTTGTGCGGCCTGCCTTTAATACATGCTAAAAGATACAAAGATAAATTTATTCATCGATATTTTTTCGGGAGGCATGGGTTGTACGGAGGCATGGGTCGTGGCGAGGCATGGGTTGTGGCGAGGCATGGGTTGTGGCTAGGCATGGGTTGTGGCTAGGCATGGGTTGTGGCGAGGCATGGGTTGTGGCGAGGCATGGGTTGTGGCGAGGCATGGGTTATGGGGAAGCAGGAGTTGAGTTAGGTCAATGGGAACACGTCTGGTTATTTTTTGTGTAACCAGTAACCTTATCACTGAAGGAACCGTCTGTAAATATTTAACCATACACAAGTACAGTACACCCGGCTTAGCCATTCACAGTCCTAACCTAACATAACCTAAACCTACCTACCTGTAACCTAACCTAACCATATATCAAACCACACGAATCCATGAATTTCCATAGCCAAAAAATTCAAGTTCGAGTCTCAGGGCCGGATACACCTGTACATTATTTTGACTTCCACGCTCATTAGTCCTTCCACCTTCGAGTGCCCCTTAAGGAACTAAGGTGGGATGCACGCAAGAGGACATAAGACTAATACAGTTCAATGGCATTTCAATAACCTCCGCCAAGCACTGTGGATTTATTGCACTTAAAGACGATACTGAATTATGGATGAAGTGTGAGATGGTTTATGGCAAGGGTAGTGAGGTGTGCGTGTGTGTGTTGATGTCTCGAATGGATAAATCTTGAAAATGGGTAATAAAGTGTTCACCTAACTCTCTCTCTCTCTCTCTCGACAAAGGGAAACATTTATACCTTCACACCACAAACTTTTCCACTTAATTCTATTTTTGCCAGAACAGAACATAAACATTAGTAGAAAAACAACACAGCCATAATGAAACATACCATGACTATTTTTTTTACCAGAACAGTATATTAAATTTATTCTCGTAATATTTTTGCATAATAAACACTGTAATTCATTTTTCAGAGCTGAACACAATGTTTAATCTAAATATATCCCAAATGGCAAAATATATCACCATCAAAAATATCATCAGTTTAAAAAATATATATATCGCAAATAGTAAATACATCTTAGAGTGAAATATTACTAATTTTTATATATGAAAAAAACCTTCCCCACGTCACATTGATATTCATAAAAATAAAATTATTTCCCAACATTTTCTCCGTCCACGTACGTCAGCCTGGCTGCCTCAGTTCAAAGGGCACCCGCCTATGAAAAAAAATATTAACTCCTTGTAAACTTTACTCGAAGTTTTAATTGGCCAGATTTCCCGGCCAGGACACTTCTATACTACGGTGTTTGTATTGATATTATAAATGAAGCTTATATTGCTAGGTAGGACCTAGTTTAGGAATAATAATAATAATAATAATAATAATAATAATAATAATAATAATTACAGGAATCACTGTAATTTATGTGCCAGATAGCAGGTAAAGCCTCACTAAGTGCCTGTCTCTACACACACACACACACACACACACACACACACACACACACAATCTCTCTCTCTCTCTCTCTCTTACTTCATTCACTGTGCAACTTTGCCGGGACGAGTCATTACGTGTGATTAAATGTAATTACCCTATGATTAGATGTGATTATATATACATGTGATCACCTGTTATTATGTGCAATTAACTATAATGGTTTTGTCAACATGATTCTAAAAAGCCATGAATAATTTCTATTGTGTGTGTGTGTGTGTGTGTGTGTAGGGTGTACTATGCTGACACTCAACCATAACAAGAATAAATATAATCTGTTTATAATTATCGTTCAGATTATCGTAGTTGTCGTAACACAGATTTACATAAGAACATAAGAAAATAAGGAGTCTGCAAAAGGCCTGTTGGCCTGTGCATGGCAGCTCCTGTCGAGAGTTACCACCACTCTCTATCATCCATGAATCTATCTAGCCTCCCTTTGAAACTTTCCAGAGTTCCCGCACTTACTACAAAGTTGCTAAGCTTGTGCCACTCGTCCACCACCCTATTTGTGAACCAATTTCTTCCTATTTCCCTCCTAAACCTAAACTTATCCAACTTGAATCCGTTGCTCCGAGTCCTATCCTGCTCGGATATTACAAGAACTTTATCTATATCACCTTTATTGATTCCTTTCACCCACTTGAATACTTCTATCATATCTCCCCGCACTCTTCGTCTTTCTAGGGAAGAGTGGAGGTAATAATTTAGTGTTGTGGTAAAATTATCACAAAGAATAAGCCCTGGGGTGTGGCGATGGTGTAGGCATATGATGTTGTGACTTGACTCTTGTTTACACTTGAGGAGTATCGGAGAAATTTAACATAACTATCGTTTTATCATCAGTAATAACTCTTATCAGAAATATATTAAAAGTTATAGAATTTCACTAATTTACGAATTTCGAAGTAGAGTAGACCAAAGAAAAAATTCCTGACTGAAAAATAAATAAAAAATCAAGTGTGACGGGATAAAAATGGCAGATGAAATTCAACGTGGACAAATGTAAAGTACTCAGTATAGGAGATGTAAACGGGGAAACCAGATACCAGATGAACAACGATGCCATAGAGAAATCCGACTGCGAGAGAGATTAAGGAGTAATGATAAGTAGGAACCTTAAGCCAAGTAAACAATGTGTTTTTGCTCGTAACAAGGCTAATAAAGTACTTGGGTTCATACAAAGGAGTGTTAGTTACAAGACTAGCGAGGTCATCCTAAAACTGTATCTTGCACTTGTGAGACCACACCTGGATTACGCAGTTCAGTTCTGGTCACCATATTACAGGATGGATATAGAATCATTGGAAAGAATTCAGAGGAGAATGAGAAGACTAATCCCGGGCATTAGGAACCTTGAGTATAGAGACAGGTTAAAGCATCTTAATTTGCACTCCCTCGAGAGACGTAGAGCAAGGGGCGACCTGGTAGAGGTGTATAAGTGGAAGGCAGGGCTAAACAAAGGGGATATTACAAAGGTACTCAAACTATCCAACCAGGAGCGAACTCGTAACATTAACTCGAATACGCTGAATAGCTTCAAACATAGGTTGGATGCTTATATGAGCAATAGGGGTTGGGTGTAAACGGGACTGCCCAGTATGGGCCAATAGGCCCGCTGCAGTTTCCTCCATTCTTATGTTCTTATGTTCTTATGACGGGACAAAAATCAAGCGTGACCGGACAAAAACCAACCGCGGCGGCACTTCCCCACGCTTTAAACCCTTGTTAGTAGTGATTCCAGTATTATCCATGGAAAGTACTGACACGGGGGGGGGGGGAACTTACATTAGAACCGACACCAGAACACCCGCGCCCACCTTCACCACGCACCTGTTCACCTCAATGATTCCATCACCTTCAATTCATATAGAGTTTGAGCCCTTCTGGCCCTCACTTGGCCCGGCTCGTTAGAAGGTGGACGTTAAAGCTGTGGATTAGTTTGACAAATGAAACTGAGATAAAAATATATATTATAGAACGAAGCTTAATGAAAGGATATGTTATTTGAGGATGGATTACCTCTGAAGAAAATATATATGTGATTTATATGATCAGTATGAAGTCTTTCAGTATTCCTATATTTAATTATTAGATATCTCGGTTTGTATTATATAAAGAGAAGGAATAAGAAATACGAAAATTAATTATACACACAATAGAATAAAACAATATTTACTCAAATTATAGATATATAATGTGTGTTGACATTTACTTAATTATGGGGGTTTAAATTAGTATATACAATCACAGAGCCATTAAGTTAGTCCCACATGACACAGGTATGTACAATCACAGCGCCATTAAGTTAGTCCCACATGACACAAGTATATTCACAGCGCCATAGTCCCACATGACACAAGTATATACAATCACAGCGCCATTAAGTTAGTCCCACATGACACAGGTATATACAATCACAGCGCCATTACGTGATCCAACACCACAATGTAATCCTAGAATCCCTTTAGTTAGGTTCATATCTCTTAATGGTCAGTGGGAGAGTCATGGTAGTGTCCTGGTGAGATCTACAGCCTTTACACACACACACACACACACACACCACACACACACACACACACACACACACACACACACACACACACACACACACACACACCCCACACACACCACACACACACACACACACACACACACACACACACACACACACACACACACACACAGGAAAAATATATGTTGATATTGTTTTTGTTTTCTCTCTGAGCTGAAACAACTTACGTAATTGCTAAAACGTTTGGCTACAGTGAATTTCCATCTTTATTAACATTTAAGAAAAAAATATCACTGTAGAAATGAAAGCATCACTGTAGTAAAAGCTCCCCCCCCCAACAGTGTACAAACAGTGAATCTTGCGTTATTATGTCTGCTTTTGAAACACCATCACCAGTATCAGCTCCGTCATTCCCCCAGTTCCTTAACACAGCAGCAGGCCATGAAGGTGGTTCCTCTTCCGGGGTAGTTTAGGGGCGGAGAGTTGGGTCTTTTACCTAGTTATAATACCCCGTTGCTTGGGGGGGGGGGGGTACTGTGGTGGGCATAGTACCCACAAAGGTGAAGCTTCCTCATTAAAATCACGTGTATATTAGGGGTGTAGATGATAGTGTAGTGGATGTAGTGTAGGTGATTAAAGACGTACGGTAATTAGGGAACAAAATCAAACTACTATACACTTATTGGACCATAGTTTGCATCATAGTCTATTAAGGTTGAATCACTGCCATCATCAACACACATGATTGATCTTCTTGTGGTAATTAACTAACCCCGGAAGTTGACCACACCCCTCTACTTACCTGCCAGGTGGGTGATGAGGAAGGGTGGACAGGTAAACCCCCTTCCCCCTTCACTAGGGATATGACCTAACCTTGTCTAACCTTGTGATTTTTTTGTATTATATCCTACAGTGATGTTAAATACTGTAGTAATTTGTTCATTAGTGAGGATTATATGAAATCACTCTCATTTGTATTATTTGTTTTGATGTTAGGTATAATTATATAATGAGTTAATTCATCATACTCAAGGGTTAAGTCATCATACTCAAGGGTTAAATCACCATACTCAAGGGTTAAATCATCATACTCAGGGGTTAAATCATCATACTCAGGGGTTAAATCACAATACTCAGGGGTTAAATCATTATACTCAAGGGTTAAATCACCATACTCAAAGGTTAAATCACCATACTCAAGGGTTAAATCATCATACTCAAGGGTTAAATCATCATACTCAAGGGTTAAATCATCATACTCAGGGATTAAATCATCATACTCAAGGGTTAAATCATCATACTCAAGGGTTAAATCATCATACTCAAGGGTTAAATCATCATACTCAAGGGTTAAATCATCATACTCAGGGGTTAAATCATCATACTCAAGGGTTAAATCATCATACTCAAGAGTTAAATCATTATACTCAAGGGTTAAATCATCATACTCAAGGGTTAAATCATCATACTCAAGGGTTAAATCATCATACTCAAGGGTTAAATAATCATACTCAGGGATTAAATCATTATACTCAAGGGTTAAATCATCATACTCAAGGGTTAAATCATCATACTCAAAGGTTAAATCATCATACTCAAGGGTTAAATCATCATACTCAAGGGTTAAATCATCATACTCAAGGGTTAAATCATCATACTCAGGGGTTAAATCATCATACTCAAGGGTTAAATCTTCATACTCAAGGGTTAAATCATCATACTCAAGGGTTAAATCATCATACTCAAGAGTTAAATCATCATACTCAAGGAGTTAAGTGATATTACTGAAGGGGATAACTCAGTACTCAAGGGGTTAAATCATTGTACTCAAGAGTTTAATCATTGTACTCAAAAGGAAAGAAAAAATAACAGTTTGTCCTGAATCTTGACAAATGTATTTATAAATTGAACAGATAAATCCAATCTCTTTATGGTGCATAACTGACGATGCAATTTGCAATCCCTTGACAACATGAACCACGGTGCCAGATGTTGATGTGGGGGGGGCCTCCGTCTGGTGTGGTGCAGTTGGTGGTGGGTCCTGTTGCACATTGCACGAATAATTTGGGGTCTGATCTTCGCTACATAGAGTTACCTTTGAGGGTTGATGCACTGGTATTAAATTGGATGAACATAAAGATAGATAGATAGGTAGAATGATAGATAGATTGATAGATAGATAGATTGATTGAAACGGGTATAAATAAACTTTTTTTCATTCGTGAACAGACAGACAAGCGTTGCCACTACGCAGGGTTGAACGTTCGCTTACTTACTAATGTTTCACTCAGTCGTCCTACACCTGGGTATTGTGGCGCACCTGTTGTCACCTTACCTGCCGTCACCTTACCTGTCGTTGGTGCACCTGTCGTCACCTTACCTGTCGTTGGTGCACCTGTCGTCACCTCACCTGTCGTCACCTTACCTGTCGTTGGTGCACCTGTCGTCACCTCACCTGCCGTCACCTTACCTGTCGTTGGCGCACCTGTCGTCACCTTACCTGTCGTTGACGTACCTGTCGTCACCTCACCCTCACCCTGGTCATGTCAGGTGTGGCAGAATATTATCTTCGAAGTTGAAGGTCTGGTTACCTCCTCGCCTCGGCTGGATTACCTTTATGTTTATATCTGATCAAACTCCGTATAGTTGCTGACCTTTTAAAGAGAACTATGATATATCAGTAAATCTCTCCCTTCATAGTGTGTTCTATAGGCCCAGCAACTCGTTAGGGGAAGTGTGGATACAGCACATTGAATAATACTAGTCCCCCCCATCACTATCTCGACTGTACAGTAAAGGTGTCCATTCACAGCTTCATGTGCGAACCAGCGACCCAAACCCTTTCACCACCCAAATCACCAAATTACTATTCAATCTAAGATTTCCTTAACCACATTTAAAAAAAAAATCCCACTCACTGAGGCAGACTGCACCATGTATCCTCTTGAGATGAGGATATATGTCTGTTTGTTTGTCTGTTGGATAATAGTGTAGCTAGAGGATAGAGGGGGGGTAGATTGCACCCCTTAAACACGGATAATATTTTACAGAAAACTTGTGGAGTGTCCAGTAGGTTCAGACTTTTCTTGGCGTCCTCTGGTAGAAACAGTGGGGCCAAGTTATTGAATATATAAGGAAATATTTTGTCCTTTGGGGGTAGTATCTCTATTTTTGTCCACCAGATAAAATACTGGACAAGCTTCTGTTGTAGATAGTTCGTGGACATGCTCTATCCGTCTTCCCATTGTTTAATTCAGGAGACAGTTTACCAGTAGTAGGTAACAAGTGGAGAATGTCATCTTAGCAACTTGTTAACGATTCATTCTAAATTTTTCAGGAATTAAGGCCTTTGGTAGTTGTGAGATGAATGTTAAGTTATCAGCAACATTACTTATTATTACTGGCTTGTTGGCATTTTTTTTAATATCTGTGATTTATACAAGTTTTTAAAGATTTTCAGACATTTTTAGACATTTTATCTTGGTGACATTCTAAAAAAATACAAGAGTTGATTTATTGAGTTTAATAAACCTTGTATCTAACACTGGTTTATTTTTTACAGGTTCTGACTTCAGTACAAGGTAAAGTACAGTGTCAGTTTACAGATGAAACATATCAGTATCATATGGAACAGGTTTGAAATTTGTACATATGAAGTTATAAACAGCTTCAGGGATTAAAAGTCCATTAATGTATTATTCATTCTTACTTAAAATGAAAGAGACAGAAATAAAATTTATTAACGTAGCGATATTATTCATAATTATACATAGTGAAAGATAATTAAATTCCTGGGCCTTGGTTTGTCCGGGAGTAGATATTATTTTATAATTTTTGGTTGCATGTATCTTACTAACACCGCTGACCCGCCAGTAATGGAGACCTCGCGTTGATAATGTCAGGTGCCGAGGTAAATCAGGGCTTATAGCAGTATTAGGACAGGTCAGGTCAGGTCAGTTAGGTTACACTATTCAAGGTTAATTAAAACTCTAACTAACACTTACTATGTGGTTTATGGGTGTAGTGTTGTTATTGTGTTTCAGATGAAGGTAATAAAGATTCATATAATTTAGTACAATATAGATGTATTTTTGCGGTGTTTATGAAGTACTGTACTGTCCATACGTTTTTTTTTCATTTTACCAAGTGTGCAAAGATCATTTTAGGTGAAGTTAAAGTTCAAAGGCGAGGTTTTGTCCAATGAAGTTTATATAATTATGCATATTTTTTATGTTTAATTTTAATGCATAGTTTATTTCATGAAAAGGTAAGTGTTATGGAATTATTTTAATGCAACATGGGTATATTTTTGTTCAGACGAAGATACTGTATGAGTATATGTTTTTTTTTGTTTCATACAGTTAATAGAATGATGAATTTAGGTAGTTGTTTCCGTCTTCAAAAAAAAATGCTGTTTTCTGACGTTTCTTTACGTTATGCCCCAAAATTATTATAAGAGAATTCATAAACTTGGTACTTGGGCTGTTATTGTGCTATTCGGTAGCCTGTAAGCTGGTGTGTGGCGTATCGGGTCAGTGTCCGATTTTAATGGTATGTGGTGTGATGTTACATAAGAAATATAAGAACATACAGTGGATACTGCAGGCCGGATCGGCTCAGGCAGAGATTCTTTCACACCCATCCCAGCACTTCCATGCCTATCCAACTTCGTCTTCAGAAGAAGCTCCCCTTAGCGTCCCCTGATCCCATTATATAGCACTCGGTATGCCTATTCCACATATCCAACTCTATTAACAAACCAGTGCTTGCTTAAGAATTTTCTGAATCGGAATGTTAGACTTGTTTGGTGTATCGGTTCCCCTGGTAGTGCTACTATGTCTTTGTAATCGGCAAGCAACTCTAGTTCATGTTTGGCTTGAAGATAGTCAGTGACCTTCGCGTGTGAAGCTGTATAATCCATCTTCTCCTGTCTAGTCTGAATATTAGTTTCTCTACTAGGAAATCACAGAGACAACATCCCTTCTTTTAGATTTTGGGACCGCCAGTTCTATTAATAACACGGGTATCAGTTAAACCACCTGGTCCAATTTTCCTCCAAATAGACTCAAATGACAGATTTTTTACATTGACACTTTCGCTACGACACACTACACTACGTCGGTTCCTATGGTTCTAGTTATTTCCTCACTCTGAAAATGTTGTTTACCTGTTAGTACTACAATCGAATCTCTGCTGCCTTAGTCTCATATGGGAGTCAAGTTACTAGGTAGAGTTACCTGAAGAGGCATCTTATATAGTTTTTTGCAGAGGTGGAAACGTCCTCTTGTTTGTCAAGTTATCACGATCACATTTGTAGATGAACAATAGCTGAGAAGAATGTCTAGCATGGTAGGAATTGTTATTAAATGTTACCGTTACTTTGGTGGGACAACTACATTAATTTGTTGCAATGTTTCTAGTTCTATTCTACTGTCTGCAGGTAAACAGAAGTCCTTAACTATGTAGAATTCCGCTTAGAAAAATGTATAGTATGGGCGATGTAATTACTCCCGTTATATCTAAATGATGACTTGATACTCCGGAGTGATCAATGTTTGTAGATCTTATTGGTCAGTGATTCTGTAGATATCGTCACTTTAATTCTGTACACGACGTTCAAGAAAATTACATCGCCTCATGCCCTCTGTATCTCTATCAAGGAGACACTGTGTTATTTCTTACCAATGCCGGAATTGTTAACACTTCCACCTTGTTAAGTTGCGACGATCAAGTGTCGTGGGAGCGTGGCTATTGGTGGTCGCGTTTAAACCAGGTCGCTACTCTTCCCCCGATATTTACTCTGGGTACGGTTTGGCGGCCTGTCTAGTGAAGGATACACCACCTCTCTTTAGGTTAGGTTAGGTTAGGTTAGGTTAGGTTAGGTTAGGTTAGGTTAGGTTAGGTTAGGTTAGGTTAGGTTAGGTAAGGTTAGGTTAGGTTAGGTTAGGTTAGGTTAGGTTAGGTTAGGTTATGTTAGGTTACCGTTAAAACCCTCCAGGATCTCAGAGTCTCAAAGCATCCTTCCGAAATGAAACTTCTTTTTTTTTCCTTCCTCTTCCAGCCACAACGAAGGGTCAGGAGTAACGTAGTGGCGGCGCCCTTCGTAACCCCTGACTTACCGGGCACAATATCCCTGGTTATATCCCTTGCTGGAGGAGAATAGGCAAATAGCCGGCCGCCGCCCCAGGGATAACAGAGGGCGTAGGAGAGACGTAGAGAGGTGATAGTTTTGGTCCGGGCAGCTTGGCCGATGATAAAAGCCAGTCAAGGTAGATGAGTGTGTGTGTGTGTCTGTGTGTGTCTGTGTGTGTGTGTGTGTGTGTGTGGGAAGTTGGTCTCTTGAGTGAACCAATGAAATGCAGGTTAATAGTGTGTGATGCAGGTTAATAGTCAAATACCTAACCTAACCTAACCTAACCCAGAACATACTTGTGGTCTTCTTGATTCAGTTTGAGGTCCTTGGGTGGTGAGAGAGAGAGAGAGAGAGAGAGAGAGTTAAGTTTTCTCTCCTCTTTTTATGACTTGCCTTCCTCCTCTTCCTCTTCATCCCTCACCTTACCTTTCTTTCTGTTCTCGTATTATGTTTTCCTTCCTCCACCGCCTTCGTATCTTCTTTCTCCTCCTCCTCATTCTTATCCTTACTCCCATTTTTTTTATTTTCCCTGCTTCTCCTTCTGTTCTCTTATTATTTTTCCTCCCTCCTCTTTTTCCTCTTCCTCCTCTTCCACCTCCTCTTCCTCCTCTTCCTCCTCCTCTTCCTCCTCCTCTTCTTCCTCTTCCTCCTCTTCCTCCTCTTCCTCCTCTTCCTCCTCCTCTTCCTCCTCTTCCTCCTCCTCTTCCTCCTCCTCTTCCTCCTCTTTCTCCTCCTATCTCACCCAGGATGATCTCTTCTTTTTCTAACACAACAAGATGAAAACATTAATTGTATTCCAGATTAATTAATTTTTTATTACATTTTTTTAATTACGGAAAACATTTTATACTAATCATTTACACACAATAATTACTTTAGTTTTTCATTAATTCACTTGTTATAGGAAAACGACTCAAACCTCAAAGATTTTTTTCTATAACAGTTCAGCCGCACAAAGTAGATACAGTAAAACCTCCATTTAACGGATTATGTGGAGAGAAGAGTCCGTTATTTAGAAGGTCCGTTAGATGTGAGACCCCCATCTAACGGATCATGGGGAGAGAATTCCGTTATATCGAAGGTCCGCTAGAAGTGAGACCCCCCATTTAACGGATTATGGGGAGAAGTCCGTTATAAGGAGGTTTCACTGTATTCCGACACCTCTTTTGTCTGGGTCATTTATTCCGCCTCACGTCCCTGTTGCCCTCCTGAACCCCTGGTTGTTAATGGGGGTCGGGGCATGGGAAGAAATGGGATGATCTGGGATGGTTTGGGATGATCTGGGATGGATTGGAATGATGTGGGATGGTTTGGAATGATGTGGGATGGTTTGGAATGATCTGGGATGGTTTGGAATGATCTGGGGTATTCTGGGAAATTAATGGTAGTTCAAGAAAGTTCAGGGAAGTTCAGGTAAAGTCTAGAAATATCATGTGGGGGAAAACAACAAGGGTCAAGGAACAGCTAATGAGGGCAGGGAAGGTTTTGTGAGTCAGGGGAAAACTTAAGTTGGTATAACAGAGACTAGGGGAAAAGGGGAGGGTTAGGGGAACGTCCTGGAGAGTGTGAGTGTGTGAGTAAGTGTGTACACGTGTGTGAGTGGATGAGTAAGGGTGAATGTGTGAGTAAGTGAGGGTGGGTGTGTGTAAATGGATGAATAGGTGAGTGTGAGTGAGTATAAGTGAATATGAATGAGTGAGTGAGTGAGTGAGTGAGTGCAAGTGAGAGTATGATAAAAGAGAGTACTGTATCTATTAAGCGTAAGAAATGTTTAGGTAACCAGAGAATAATTTAACACACAAATTTCAGTCAGAATATAAAATAATTTTAATTCAATTACACGCGAAAAAAAAAACACGTTGGAAGTTTATTAGAGAAAAAAAAAGTTATTGTTAGAGTGAAAAATTCCGCTGTTTGGAAATATGACTTTTTGTTTTTTGTGTGAAAGAGAGAAAAAAATGCCATAACGTGGACGACAGTCTTTTTCTACTATGGTTTTTTTTTGTTATGTATACTTTCCTATTTCCATTTACCATGTGAGTCCATGTGACTTTAATTTCAGTCCTGACCACAGCCAGGAGCGACTCAGCATACCAAGGACCTCACCAGCCCCGCTACCTGGGTCAACGTCTTTCCCCCTTCCACCATCACTACCACCACTACAATCACCACAACCGCCATCACTACAATCACTATCACCGTTACCATTACCACACCACCACCACTCTCACTACCACCACTACAATCACCACAACCGCCATCACTACAATCACTATCACCGTTACCATTACCACACCACCACCACTCTCACCAGCACCATCACTACCCCCACTACAATCACTGTCATCACTATCTTCACTACCACTATTACCACCATCACTAACACCACTATACTCACTATCACAACCACCACTGTCACCACCAACATCACTACCTACTACTACTACTATTTCTACTACTACTAACCTTCGTTGGTGAGCTCTGAGGTGACTAGCGATGTTGCACTTGTGGAGGGCTACATCTAGTGCGGGAGGGGCAGCGGCAGCGTCTTTCCGTTGTTGGTGCTTGTCTGCCTCGGTATGCAGTCGGGCTAACTCGAAAGTATTGACACCTTCTTGTGTGGTGATCCTCCAAGCGTTACGGTGTAGAGTAATCGTCTCCCAGGTGAGGGGGTCGATTTGGCACTTTTTCAGGTTTGTCTTAAGACTATCCTTATATCTTTTCCGTTGCTCGCCAACATTGTGTTTTCCATTCTTTAGATGACTATAGTAGCTGCTTTGGCAGTCTACTGTCGTTCATCCGGGTAACATGGCCAGTCCAACATAGTTGGTCATAGGTAATGGCGGCCTCGATGCTCCGACAGTTGGTGTCAACGAGGATACTGACACATATCCTCTTGTCTTCCCAGCGGACACGGAGGATGGAACATAATAATAATAATAATAATAATAATAATAATAATAATAATAATAATAATAATAATAAGTAATACAAATTAATAAAAAATAATAAAGGAAAAATACAATAAATAAAAATATCATAATAATAATAATAATAATAATAATAATAATAATAATAATAATAATAATAATAATAATAAAGGACCATAAATAAAAATAAAATAAAATAAACGATATATAGTGAGAAACGTTATATGTACAGTATGTTGTGTTGTCAAAGTAAGAGAAACAATTGAGACCCTGCAATTGTGTGCAAATGAGGCAGAAAGTCAGATCAGCAACCTGGGATTTAGTAAGAAATTTCGTGATGCCATATGGCAGCAGGGTCTACCATTACACAACACATGTCGTGCTGGTTTGTAGATCTGATGTTGGATTTGCACATCGATCTCCGTGGTGGTTGACAGGTGGGAGCCAAGGTACTAGAGCGAGAGAGATACAGACAGACAGACAAACACGCATCGAGTAGTTTATCCCCCGGTAATTGGGATTAGCCGTGATAACCTTAGACGCTTGAATATACCGCCAGAAAATCAGAGATAATTAAAACCCACAATAAAAGACCAATTAAAACTTTCTTGGGAGACACAAACAACAGCTTGAGGCGGTGTTAGGCTTCCTGACTCTTCACCTCACCTGCTTCACCTTGACATTTTACTAATTTAACTTCGAGTTTTTGAAGGTGAATAATTTGTAGAAAAATATATATAAGAGTTTTACTAATCCCACTACTACTACTACTACTTTTTATTTTTTTTTACGTGGCCTCCAGCCTCCCCCAATAGCCATACCTTCTCCACCATTTAATTACCTTAATATTAAATATCCTAATACATAAGTAGCTCCCCTAGCTGTGTTGAGTTAGTTGAGCCGCAGATCTATGCGGCATTCAGTGACTGTAGCCTCATAGTCAATATCTACTACTACTACTGCTACTGATGATGATGATGATGATGATGATGATGATGATTAAAGGCGAAAGAACCCAAACTTTTCAATTAAGCAAATAATGGATATTAAATTAATAAAAAGGTAATTAGGTAATATTTTGAAATCTAAAATACTTGTGTAAAACTCTACCTAAACCAGAATATAATAGAGTGGATACACCGACGCTATGGAGCCAAGTATGATGGAGGCGCCAATTTAGCCGTAAGCTGCTTCTCTGGCAGACCGGAATCTAGCAACCTGGAAACTGGTTTATGGTTTCTACAAGACCTCCTGGGAATTAGTTTACCAACACAACAAGACAGTCAGGAAAATGGTTTATCAACACCACAAGGCAATCTGGAATTAACTTATCAACACCGCAAACTCAACCTCACTCAACCCAATCTATAGATGAGGAAAAATCGAGTCGGATTTAGCGCTCAAAATACGAAATAAGGGGAGGCGATAACGCCCATCAACTGTGAGCAAATATTACTCATAAACACGGGCGTTATTGCTCACTGGGACACGTGGATATTCATAACATCTCATAATGGAATATTGCCAACCAAATGCAATATACTGTACCGTGCGTGGATGGCCTAAGGCAATGGGTACATCACTTCAGACTAATGCCGGTGTTATGAGTGGTCACTTGATCTCTCTCTCTCTCTCTCTCTCTCTCTCTCTCTCTCTCTCTCTCTCTCTCTCTCTCTCTCTCTCTCTCTCTCTCTCTCAGCCTGGAAACATTATATTCTCATTTAGGTAAATTTCCCTCTAGAAAAAATTAGCTTAAACTTCAGTTAAGTATTTTTTAGTGGGTGGGAGAATATTTAGCAGTAGTGTAAGATGAGTGAATGGTAATTATGATGGTAATTGTTATTCATTTTAGAGATGATTGTCGTTTGTATTAAAACTAAAACATAAAATTATTGTTTGTTT
>NW_024754487.1:115000-200000 GCF_018991925.1 Homarus americanus | reverse complement strand
GCTTTAGGGTGGCACTAACCTCCCCCACTCACGTCATGCACCACAACAACACCATCATGTCTGACGTCAGTTGACACTGAAGATCTCTCTCTCTCTCTCTCTCTCTCTCTCTCTCTCTCTCTCTCCTCTCTCTCTCTCTCTCTCTCTCTCTCCTTCACTTCTTCAACCCTCACCCTCCTAGATTTCCTCCTTGTCTTCTTCCTCCTCCTCTTCTCTTCCTCCTTCTCCCCTTCCTTCTTGATCTCCTTTTTCTCCTTCTCCTCCCCTCCGATTCCTCCCCCTCTTAATCATCTCATCTACCTCGCCCTCCTCCTCCTCCTCGTCACCTTCCCCTTCTTCTTCCTCCTCCTCCTCCTCCTCTTTTCAGCCTCCCCCACTGACAATTTCACTTGAGTATTGAGAGTTAGTTTTCAACATAACCTGAACAAACTCCACACTGAGATATTTCCACACTTTACATCACAGGGATCTAGCAAGTCTCCTAGAGTGACTGTCTCCGTGATAGGTGTGTCTCATGTAGGATTAAAACAGAGACTGGCTTGAGAGATGTTATACCCTCACTTGGTAAAAATATCCCTCGCGTGAGAAACATTTTAAGTCAGGAAAGTTGTATAGTGAAGTAGATGAATCAGTAATGAGTGAATTGAGTTACGAGTTAGGTTAATGATGGAAGATCTTAGTCAATAATAAACATTATTTCCTGGAGTATAAGAAGCTTTATATATAATAACTGGTGGTAATGACAGTCTCTTATAAGATCCTTCAGTAAGAACCTCCAGGCGACGCTGAAGAGAGAGTCTGTGTGCATCAGTCGGTGTTGTCATTATCTTTAATCTTCTTATCAACCAAAGCCATCAGAGATCCCCAAGAGAGTATTATTATTATGTATAAATTATGTAAATTTCCTGTACTAGTTCGTTTATATCTTTTCAATAGTTTGTTTTTATCGAAATTCTAAAGACACGAGAGAGTGAGAAGGTCTTATGAACAGATTCCTTATGTAAATCCAGACGAGAATTTTCTGGATGCACTGCGTTAATTGTGGTGCGTTAACATCCTGGACCTGGTGATGCTAAATATACGCATCTGTTAAGGAGGTGTCTTCAAGTATCACGAACCATTACATATATTCTTGATGCTAAATGGATTAAAATAACACAGGGATAATATTCGACCCACAAGCTGCACCAAGAGGCGTATTGAGGTAATCACTAAGGCAAATAGACCTTCAATCGCTCCCCTCCCCTCCCTACTTTTACCTGCCTTCCCTCACGCTGCCACACTGACCGTCACAACACCAAACTAGGGGTGATGAAGCTTCCTCCCCTCTTATGGTACCTATATATCTCTTTTATAGCCATATATATGTAAATTTATATAGGTTTATATATATATATATTTTGTGTACATATACCGTACCAAATATTCACAAACTGACGTGACACATAGCGAACATGACGTCATTCCCTCCCATGTAGTACAAACCTATTTGCAATTTTGATAACTTCCAATAAAACAGACGAGTCTATATTGGCTGCGAAAGATTGTTTGATAGAAGAGAAAATTGTTTCAGAACTCTGCGTACAGAATCAATAACAAAGACACACATACACAGCAATATAAAACACCATATGTTTTAGTTATTCCTTTTAATGGTACAGGACGGTGGTACAGTGTTCAGGGGTCTGGTACAACTTGTCTTCACGGCCAGAGATATATTATTCCACTCAGGAGAGAATTATGAACACGATAATGATAACTTGTAGGTAAGGTGTGACATGGCATACTTAGTTTGATATGTTTATGGATTGCTCTCTCTCTCTCTCTCTCTCTCTCTCTCTCTCTCTCTCTCTCTCTCTCTCTCTCTCTCTCTCTCTCTCTCTCTCTCTCTCTCTCTCTCTCTCTCTCTCTCTCTCTCTCTCTCTCTCTCTCTCTCTCTCTCTCTCTCTCTCTCTCTCTCTCTCTCTCTCTCTCTCTCTCTCTCTCTCTCTCTCTCTCCTCCTTCCTTATCTCTCTTCCTCCTCTCTTCTCAAACTTCTCTTCACTCCCTCCCCTCTAACCACGACCACCCCACCACCCTCCACCCACTATCTCATCACCCTCCACCCACTACCCCACCACTCTCCGCCCCCCAACCATCATACCCACTCAGCAGACACTCCAACAAGACCCTCAACGCGGCTGTCATACATTGGTACTCAGGCGTAAGAACATGATTGTCAACACAGCTCTGAGAGACCCTAACACCAGCCCAGCGGTGCAGTAGCCAGTGAATTTATTATCTTCTGAAGGCTACTCTCTCTCTCTCTCTCTCTCTCTCTCTCTCTCTCTCTCTCTCTCTCTCTCTCTCTCTCTCTCTCTCTCTCTCTCTCTCTCTCTCTCTCTCTCTCTCTCTCTAATTTCACGGATTAGACAACATTTCCCGCGCTGTGGCAAGTGAATCCTCCAGGTGTGAGCAGAGGAGGAGGAAGAATGAGCAAGAAGAGACGAAGATCCTGAGAAAGGCTCAAGAAGGAGGCAGCGGGCGGTGGTGCGGGAGTTTGAGGCCCCAAGACATATCTCAAACTTAAGCTCCTGGAAAGAATGGGACCAAAAAATTAGAAGAATTCGGAGGGAAAACTTTGCATTCTCAGCTTCCTCCTTCGTTCTCGAGTCGTTTTATGGGACACTGAGACTAACAGGTTCTCTCGCTTGGCTGGTTTATGTTTTAGTCTGGCTGGTGTGAGGAAAACCTGCAGTTGACAGATGCTGTATTGATGAGAGAGAGAGAGAGAGAGAGAGAGAGAGAGAGAGAGAGAGAGAGAGAGAGAGAGAATGGAAGATTAAAAGAAGAATAGAGAGAAAGAGAGAGAGATAAGGTTACCTCCAACACCCTGAGCTTCACCTTCCAGGAACCTTCTGTGTTGTTCGCCTCTGGTCCTGATGCATCACGCCCAAATTTGCTGACAAATAAATCACCTACACGACAAAATCCATTTTACCGTCGACCAGCCATAAATTCTACTATTCCTTGACTCGAGTTATCGCTGGGCTGTTGTCAAGACGACCAGAAGTTACCTTGCAACATCAAATAACTTTTTTCTTTTGAGTTTAGAAGTGAATTTATTGACTTCATCTCTATAGCTATTACCCAGTACATGATACACAGGTGTTATGGTGTTATGTCAATGTTCTTTTTTAATTAATGGTAAAAAATATCAGGTAATGAGGGCAGGTGTGATGGAATGTCGATAAGTGATGACAGATTATTGTTAGACCCTGAGAGCTGTTCTCACGGGTTACCTGAGGCGGGTTACCTGTGGCGGGTTACCTGAGGCCGGTTACCTGAGGCCGGTCACCTGAGGCGGGTTACCTGTCTTGTATCACGAGAAGTTTTGACTCGGGGACAACCGTGTGATGAATATGTTTATGTTTGTTCTCTCTCTCCCTCTCTTGTTATTGTTATCCATCTCTCTTCTCTCATTGAAAATAATCTTTGAAAAAAAATATGATAACAATTTAATTAATCAAGAAAGTCGATACAGATGTGGTAAACGAGGAGAAAAACAGGTGTACATGTTATTAAGATCAGGTGAGGACAAGGTGCGGTCGTCAGCGGAGGAAAACTTGTCCGCCATTGCGCATGACGTCACACTTCCCCATAACATTAGTATTTTGAAGGGAAAAACATAACACAGGAACGAGGGAAAATTCTCCTAGTTTTGAGGAAATATTCGGATAAATTTTCCTCTTCTTATTTTCCTCCCAGTTAAGAACACCCGATTGTATAGTTTGTTTCGTCACTGTTGTTAACTTCGTCACTGTTGTTGTCTTCGTCACTGTTGTTAACTTCGTCACTGTTGTTGTCTTCGTCACTGTTGTTGTCTTCGTCACTGTTGTTATCTTCGTCACTTGTTATCTTGGCCACTGTTGTTATCTTGGCCACTGTTGTTGTCTTCGTCACTGTTGTTATCTTGGCCACTGTTGTTATCTTCGTCACTGTTGATATCTCGGTGTGTTTTAGTAAATAATCAAGATAATGGAAGACAAAGGCGAAGACAGACACAGCCGAGACAAGGAGGGTCACTGTAGGCGGCAGGTCCCTAAATAAAGGTCCGTCTTACAACCTAATATTAAAGCCTTTTATCTTCACCGCCACAATTATCTTTTTAATCAAGGGATGAATGACATAGTTTACGTCTTATATTTATGCATCCAAATTCACTCTGCAGTTTATCATTAGTCCTAAAGTGTTTCAAGGTGACACGATACTGTTTCTGATGTGTGTGTGTGTGTGTGTGTGTGTGTGTGTGTGTGTGTGTGTGTTCAGGAGACATTATGAGTGCCTTTGTGTGTACAGGAGACGTTAATGTGTGTCGGCGTGTAAACGGGAAACAGTGATATAATAAAGGATAAATGATAATGTTGGAGAAAATCAATAACACGACCTTGATATAGTGTGTTATAGTGTGGTGGGTTAGGTGATGTATTTACTGATGATATCTTGGTATTTAGAGGATAACCGACATGTACCACGAATGTTATCAGGATCATTTGAAGTCTTTAGCGGTGTGTTGTGGTTGTAGTGTTTAAATGTGAGACCAAGATAACATAACCTTTAAACCATTATAAAAAATACATTACCTTTTCCCAGAGTAATCTTTGATGATAACACCTACCTATGTTATCCTGTATATGACGTAACATGATAACAAGTTAAATTCTTTCCATGTTGTTATATTTAGTAAAGATAGAGAAAGATAACACCAATTATATCATGTGATAATACTTACCATGGTACCATTAACATAAGGGATTTTAATAGATTAGTTGACTCCTACATTGACAGCTGATTGGCCAATACCCTACTTTATATACCACTAGCATGCATAAGGTTGTTAGATAGTTAGGGTGTCCACACTATCTGCCCCTGCCCTATCAATTGTTATCAAGCAATTAACCTTAATAATACACCTGTCTACTGCTAGATTACAGGTAGGTACCAGCAGAGGGGTTGTGACAATTAGAGTGATGTAGGTGTGGTCATTGAGAGCCTGTCGTAGTAATAAACTATCTTGTCTTCTCTTCCCCCTCACGCCTTTTCCATTCTCTCTCTCTCTCTCTCTCTCTCTCTCTCTCTCTCTCTCTCTCTCTCTCTCTCTCTCTCTCTCTCTCTCTCTCTCTCTCTCTCTCTCTCTCTCTCTCTCTCTCTCTCTCTCTCTCTCTCTCTCTCTCTCTCTCTCTTACTCTACCTGTTCTCTTAACCCTAGTCCCTCTTCTTCCCTTCTTTTACTCTTCTCATCTCTCCCTCTTCAATTCTTACTCCCCTCTTCTTCCTTAGTCTTTCCCTCTTCCTTCCTGCCCATATCCCTCCTCCCCCTCTTCTGTCCTCCCGCAGAAGAATCAATCGTGTGTATATAGGAGACGTTAACGGCGTGTCTATACTTGTACATAAATCAACACACCAATAATGTCTCCTATACACACATCTCCTATACACACGTCTCCTATACGTACGTGTGTCTAGTGAGCATGTTTGGTGAGTATAGAGAAGGAGAAGGGGGTAGAGAAGGAGAAGAGGAGGAGGACAGGAGGAGGAGGAGGAGGAGGGAGGAGGAGGGAGGAGGAGGAGGAGGAGGAGGAGGAGGAGGAGGAGGAGGAGGAGGAGGAGGAGGAGGAGGAGGAGGAGGACAAGAACTTGCCACACAACATTGATAATAATCAGACGACAGGATTTACTGCCAGCTGTGTGTGTGTGTGTGTGTGTGTGTGTGTGTGCGTGTGCGTGTGTGTGTGTGTGTGTGTGTATCTTTGTTATCAATAATATGAAGTAAGAGCCAAATATAATTAGTTATCCTTCCTATGAAATTATTCCATTATTAAATACCCAGACAAAAATTATAAACATACACAAAGAAACAGAGAAATTAAACACAATAGAACACAGTCATTACCACTAATCACACAAGCATAAACTGGATATAAATACCACCTTGTTGTAAGAAATTCCCCAGTATTAGATAACAAGAAATTTCTGCCTTACATAGTGGGGTTATTAACACTATAACTATCCTTCATAAAACTCTAAGGCATCGTTGAACAAGAGGAGGAAGAGGAGGGTAGTCTGAAGTGGTTTTTCCTCCTCCTCCTCTTCCTCTTCCTCCCACCTCTCACACGCAAGCCATCAGACATACACGCGACCCTCCACGCTAATTAGCATTTATGTGAAGGATATATATGTATTTTTGTATTGCGTTGGTAATCTAAGTTGGGGGAGGAGACAGGTAGACAGGAAGCGTTGAGGTTTGACACCCTTTACCCACCCTTTCCCCCCTCCTTCTCCCCCTTCCCACCCCTCTCTCCCTCTTTTCCCCCCTTCTTCCTCCCGTAATTTGAGTTTTATAGCAGGGGGGAAAGTAGCTTAATTGTGAGTATTACTTCCTTCTTCTGCTGGTGCTTATGACTGAGGGGGAGAAAGGTCACTAAAGGCGTGAAGGCGAGGGAGGTTAAGGTGGAGGGGTGAGGGGAAGGTTAATGAAATATGGTAGCTTTAGAATCTCCCCTGTACAGTACCGTGTTCTGAAGGTGAGGTCATTCATAGTAGTATTATTGAGACTTAATTAAGTAGATGACAAAAATAGATTATCTTAACGTCTACTGAAGCTTTAAATGTAATCATGAAACTCCTTAACAAAAGTAGCATTGATTCCAACTTTTCTATGGGAGTTTCTAAATTAAGATGACGTTCCTTAAAGTAGCATTTACTCATCTCCTCCATTAGATCTTATAACTGGTGTTAACGTTACTTAAAAGTAGTTTCTCTCAAGTTTAAAGGAACGTCACTCGCTTCTTCTAAACACAAGTAAAAATATAGGCCTTTGTCCATTCCTTTACCTGGGTCAATACAGTATACAGCAACTCTACTCGCGAATACTTTACAAACTTTCACTGATTAAGGTGTGTGAAGTACTGTAGCCAGGTTGTACTGTAGTATGTATGTTTTTAGGTCACAGGAAGACCATTAAAACATAATTATTCGAACCTCTCTATTGGCGCTGTACAAATAATAAAATGTTTGAGGGATTTTTTTTTCTCTTTTGATATCAAGAATAGTGACATTTTTTTCATTGAATGTATGTATGTATGTATGTATGTATGTATGTATGTATGTAGAAGAGACTCGAATACAGAAATGATAATAAACTCAGAGGAAGAGAAAGAAAGAGAAGATAAAGAAGATAACGAAAATGAGCCATAAAATTAACAACAGTAAGAAGAAGGAGAAGAAGAAGACCACGAAAGACAATTAGCAGTACAGGTGACACGAGCCATATTCCTTCACCTACAAAAGACATATTCAGAACATAATTAACTCTCTAGGGTGTTGCAGCAGGTAAACCGTAACTCAAGATTCCATCGGCTGGTAGTACGTCCTGTGGGCCACGTAAACATCAGAGTACAGGTGAAGTAATGGTTTGAGAGAGAGAGAGAGAGAGAGAGAGAGAGAGAGAGAATTTACTTAAATACAAACACCTCAAAAAGTTAGTGTCCTCGGTTATCAGAATGAACCGTGGGAGCGAATCTTGTGTGTCCTCTGGTTCAGCTTTCAACCCATAGATGGCGCTTCTTACAGTACGAGTTAAACAACACGGCGCCCAGTATAGTTGCCGGGAGTGTCCCAACAGGTGGAGCTGATCATGCCTGGCGACTTTATTCTCAAATAACTAATGTGAGAACAAGACTAAATTATAATAAAACGAATAATAAAAAAACAAAATATTGGATAATTATATTGTACTCCCTTATCGTGAATATATAGTTACCACTTAAAGCCACATAAGTGACCTTCCCTCATCTCAGTGGGCCACTTAAGTGACTCTCCATCATCTCAGTAGGCCACTTAAGTGACTCTCCATCATCTCAGTGGGCCACATGGGTATTGGGTATTTTGAGAGAGAGATACACTCGTAAGTCTTCTCACAGTAATGAGACAGGTTCATTCAGTCCCAGGAAGCTCCGACACCTGCTTTGAGATGTTTCAGGAATCAGTGTCAAGAACCGCGACAATCAGTTAAGTTGCCCATTGTCTCCTTAAGTTTTATGAAAATAGTTATAGGGGTAAAGGGAGATTGGAGGTGATTATAATTGTTTTATTTTTTCTTTCCAGGTAGGTGAAAGTTAACAGCTCCTGGAGGGACCATAACACACTACACTTCAGGTATGTCTACGTCTCATATATCAGATATATATCGTTGTTTTTGTATTGACTCGGGAGTGTAATGATGTTGAATTGATTTTATGTAAATTTACACCAAAAAGTGAATTTCTATTGTTGTAAAATATATTTTTACAATGGGACGTAAAATGGTGTAACAATAGTAGTTCAGTTATCCTACTGAAAGGAAACAGAATGGAATGACCAGCTGGAAACCCTTGTTTAGATAACACTATAATTGTGAAGTAATCATTAACTATTTGCCTACCTCTCAAAACTAAATGCCTTACTTTGTCTGGATACTGAAAGAAAATAACGTATTCAAAGTCAAAGAATAAATAGAGTTTTATGTCACTGTAATGGTAACTGCTAGTGTGATCTGGTCACTCTGGTAACAGTAATATTCTCTTGTCGATTGTGCAATGTTAATCCCAACGACACTATACTGGTGTCAGTTGGTGGAATAATAGTACACAGCGATATAGTGGCGTCAGTGGTGTGGGATACTCTAACCGTTAAGGTGGTATAATACCATACGGCGATATAGGAGTCTTGCGTCTCCACTAACTAAGTCGTCCTTACCTCTCGTGTTGTAGATAGGATCACGTTTGCTGTATAAAGTCACTCGGGAAATTTTCTTGGTCCAGTGATTCTCCAGAGAGTGACTTGCGTTTATCATTAACTCAGCCAACTTTTGGAACTTTGAATTCCTTTACCCATTATTACATGATCTTTTAAGTCATTTACCAATTTACCATTCCTACATTATGCATCTTCTCAGAACTGGCATGTTGTCCAGTGTTTCTTATGCAGAGTCGTTTGCTTATTCATATTTTTTGCTTCTACATTCAGAACGGAATATTATCGAGGAAATGTGTGTAACATCCTCAGGTAAGGGACGTTAGAACCAAGAATGTTCACAGTTCATTTATTTATATAGTTCAGGATCTCAACACAGCTGGCGTTGCAATATCTCATTTAGTTTCGAAACTGATTCATTCGGAAGGAGACACGATTTTTTGAGGTGACTGTACTCGTGTGCATGTATGTCTGTGCGTGTGTATAAGTGTATGTTGTGGGTGCGTTCTTTTTATGAAGTTATATACGTGTGTGTGTGTGTGTGTGTCATGAGTACTTGCGTTTTCATCTCTGTGTATTTCAACATAACACAGCACATCAGGCAAGACTTTCCTCAATAAGGATCGTTCACTGTTGTGGGTGCTGGTCGTAGCCTGGATCACGCAGAAATCCCTGCAACTCACCCCACTTATAACAGCATTCTCACTACTCTTCTTCTACCTCTGACAAACTTTACTTCCTCTTACTCTAAATCGTTCTCATTCTGTAGGAAGTGCCAGTATTTCTCACACACCATGAATGATCAAGTTGAGTGTGTGTCATCTAAACTCTTTAGTCGCCTCTACTGACAAAAATAAGCACAGTACCTTAATACACATACAAACATCTAAGCTATTCCCACATAGTCTACACGATGATGTATAAAACACAAGCCTACAGGTTATTATTGGGCACTTGGGCAGTCTCGATCACACTGTTCCATCGGTGTATCGGACGGATGAACGACCCAAAGTCTCAAACACACATACATTGACTCTTGTGAAAGCTCGAGTTGACATAAAAAGATTCCCAAAGACGTATTTTTTGGGGGGTTTAGGGAGGTAATTAATCTACGTTTTCAGATATCGCACGACGTAAATATCTTGAGATGGTGATATAATTGATTACCTTATTGGTTCGTTTATAAATAGTCGCCTTTCACCTGGTCGTAACAGGGTAAAGTGAGGTTATGTGTTGGAGAGATTATAGATAGATAGATAGATAGGTGGATAGATAGGTGGATAGATAGGTGGATAGATAGGTGGATAGATACACAACACAGAAAGTCCACTCCTGTAGACGTTAAACATACAGACAAACAAAAGCACAGTATATATGTCAACCTTCACCTATGGTCCACACACACACACACACACACACACACACACACACACACACACACACACACACACACACACACACACACACACTGCTGGAGATTCCCACTACCAACACCACTACCTGAGATATTCCTTCATATAATATTTCAACAAAATCGTGTGTCTAGAAATGGATGCTTCGAGTCTCTTTTTTTTTCCTGCCCTAAATAACGCCAGCCATGACCCACATTGATGCCAGATGCTGTATTGAGAGAAGACCATCCTGAGAGAAGGAGGGAAAAAGTTTTATGTGAAGTTTCAGCAATATAGAAGCCAGTGGTTCTTGAGGAGTCGAAAATGTGAAGAAAAAAAGTTTACGGAAGGGCGGTCTCGATGAATTGAATACACGGACAGATTGGCAGATGGACAACGGACGGATGATTGGATGGACAACGGACGGATGATTGGATGGACAACGGATGTATGATTGGATGGACAACGGATGTATGATTGGATGGATGATTGATAAGACGAACAGACGGACAGATGGCAGCAACAGTCCATTCCCAACAGTCAATGAAGTTACCCTAATGCTAGACCCGCGTCACACAGCTTTTTCAATAACAGTAAATTACCACGTAAGTATATATCTCACTTTTCATCTAGAATCGTATGTCTGTTAATCAATCAATCTATCTCTCTATCTATTTATCTATCTATTTATCTATCTATATGTCTGTTTGAACGTGTAGAGAGAGAGAGAGAGAGAGAGAGAGAGAGAGAGAGAGAGAGAGAGAGAGAGAGAGAGGCACAAACAATTCTTAACTTTTCACCTTTGTACACACACATTCATTCCCCACAAACATTAACATTATCAACACACCAAAACACAGTTGATGGGGAAGCCTGTACGACCCATTGTTTACATGTAGGCTCACGACCCGCCTGCTGGGGGAGGAGGTAAGGACCACACCTCTTTAAGTACTTCCGGATTATCTACAGGTGTATATATGGTGGTAGGTAACTCCAACCACTGTCAACTTAATCACCTCTGTCAACTTAATCACCTCTGTCAACTTAATCACCTCTGTCAACTTAATCACCTCTGTCAACTTAATCACCTCTGTCAACTTAATCCCCTCTGTCAACTTAATCACCTCTGTCAACTTAATCCCCTCTGTCAACTTAATCACCTCTGTCAACTTAATCACATCTGTCAACTTAATCCCCTCTGTCAACTTAATCCCCTCTGTCAACTTAATCCCCTCTGTCAACTTAATCACCTCTGTCAACTTAATCACCTCTGTCAACTTAATCACCTCTGTCAACTTAATCACCTCTGTCAACTTAATCCTCTTTCAATTTAATCCCCTGTCAAGTTAATCCTCTATGTCAACTCAAACCCCTGTCTGTTCAACGCCTTCAACCCAATTCCTCTGTCAGTTTAATCCCCTGTCAATTCAATCCCATGTCAATCCAACGCCCTGTCAATTTGGTTATGTTAGGTTAGGTTAAGGGAAACTTAGGAGATTCAGTTTTCTTTGGTTATGAACAGTTAAGTCTGCAGTTATTCATTTTAATATATATTTGGGAGGGTTTCAGTGTTTTAGTAGGGCTCTGTGGCCTGAATACCCGTATATATTTGTCTCAGGATAGGGTAGGGTAGGGTAATGGTAGGGTAGGGTAGGGTAGGGTAGGGTTAGGGTAAAGGGTAGGGTATGGAGGGGTAGGGGTAGGGGGGAGTGGGGTAGGGTGGGGTAGGGTAGGGTGGTAGTAGGTGGGGAGGGGGAGTAGGGTAGGGTAGGGTAATGGTAGGGTAGGGTAGGGTAATGGTAGGGTAGGGTAGGGTAGGGTAATGGTAGGGTAGGGTAGGGTAGGGTTGGGTAGGGTAGGGTAATGGTAGGGTAGGGTTGGGTAGGGTAATGGTAGGGTAGGGAAAACTTCATGTAGTATAGAACATAAGAACATAAGAATGGAGGAAACTGCAGCGGGCCTATTGGCCCATACTGGGCAGTCCCGTTTACACCCAACCCCTATTGCTCATATAAGCATCCAACCTATGTTTGAACTATTCAGCGTATTCGAGTTGATGATGATATTTGGTAACTTGTTCCATTCATCCACTACTCTGTTTCCAAACCAGTGTTTACCTATTTCACGCCTAAATCTAAATTTGTCTAATTTAAAACCATTGTTACGAGTTCGCTCCTGGTTGGATAGTTTGAGTAACTTTGTAATGTCCCCTTTGTTTAGCCCTGACTTCCACTTATACACCTCTATCAGGTCGCCCCTCGCTCTACGTCTCTCGAGGGAGTGCAAATTAAGATGCTTTAACCTGTCTCTGTACTCAAGGTTCCTAATGCCCGGGATTAGTCTTGTCATTCTCCTCTGAATTCTTTCCAAGGATTCTATATCCATTCTGTAATACGGTGACCAGAACTGAACTGCGTAATCCAGGTGTGGTCTCACAAGAGCAAGATACAGTTTTAGGATGACCTCGCTAGTCTTGTAACTAACACTCCTTTGTATGAACCCAAGTACTTTATTAGCCTTGTTACGATCAAAAACACATTGTTTACTTGGCTTAAGGTTCCTACTTATCATTCTCCTAAATCTCTCTCGCAGTCGGATTTCTCTATGGCATCGTTGTTCATCTGGTATCTGGTTTCCCTGTTTACATCTCCTATACTGAGTACTTTACAATTGTCCACGTTGAATTTCATCTGCCATTTTTCAGACCATTTTTCAGCTTGTAGCGTCATTCAATTCCACGGTCCCCCACGAGAATAATTTAAAATTTTTGGGGAGTAAAGTAAAAATAACACAAGGACTAACAAAAATAACTAAAATAAAAAAATAAATAAATAAAAGACGAAAAACATTACCAGTGTTTGAACGTTTATTAGAGCTGCAGTTCTATACTTGACTGAGCTGAGACAGTGTTACCGTAATGCTGGGGTTCCCAAGTTATTTTAAAGGCTTATCAAAATATATTACTTTGGAGGGTATAATCTGAAGCTGCTGATCACGGGGCTTAAAAATACACAAACGTGAAAAATGACGGCAGGTGAACCAAGAAAGATCAATGTTCTCGTTTTAATTTAATTTATTACTATGGATAAAGTTCATGTGCTGTTGATTGATGTTTATATTCTTATTTTTTTACGATATTAAGATTAATTATATATAGGTATAGGTATAAGACTTCGTTTATAATTTAATGTACTAGTATTGTGGATAGATTTCAAGCATTGTTTAATTATTGGGATGATAAATATTATGTCTAATGTATTATGTATGGCTAGTGTTCAAGATCTATTTCAGGGAACAGTTCTTTATGTCTCTCACTCTATTGTCTCTTACTTTATTGTCTCTCAGTCAAATGTCTCTTACTCTCATGTGTCTCACCCTCGATGCCTCTCGCCAATTATCTGCTTCTTCCTCTATAGTCCCTCATCTTTCTTTGTCTCTTTCTGCTGTCTCTCACCCCACTCTCACCCCACTCTCACCCCATTATCTCTCACCCCACTATCTCTCACACCACCCAGAGATATTATACATTGAGCTGTAGGATCACGTGTGCCATGACTCCTTTTGGTGTCACAAGATATATCATAAAAGAAGTACTTTACCAATATCCAGTTAAAGTAATGGGTTATATGCACGGGATCACTGTGTGTGTGTGTGTGGGTGTGTGGTGGGTGGGTGGAGTGGGTGGAGTGGGTGGGTGGGTGGGTGGGTGTGTAAAGTATGATGTTTATGGTGTCTATGACCCCTCAAGGATTGAATTATATTTCTTATAAAGGAGAGTTAGATGGGTGCTTATGAAAAGATTTGATTAAGGAGGTAAGTCTCTCTCTCTCTCTCTCTCTCTCTCTCATACCAATCTATCCCTTCACTAGCCATCACTACCCCTTCCTTCCACCCTGTTGTATATTCACCTGTTTTCCTCCTATCCCCTAACCCTTCACTCTTCTCTTTCCTCTCTCTCTCTCTATCTCATCTCTCATTTTTGTTTCTCTCTCCCTCTGAACACTAACAACCATCCCATCATTTCTCTCCTAAATTCTCTCATTCTCTGTTTCGTTCCTTTACACTACCCACCTTCTCGTATTCCCTTCCATCTCTGTTGCCTCTCTCTCTCTCTCTCTCTCTCTCTCTCTCTCTCTCTCTCTCTCTCTCTCTCTCTCTCTCTCTCTCTCTCTCTCTCTCTCTCTCTCTCTCTCTCTCTCTCTCTCCTCTCTCTCTCGTGTATCGACTTAGGTGTTGGAACAATATATATGTGTGTGTGTGTGTGTGTGTGTGTGTGTGTGTGTGTGTGTGTGTGTGTGTGTGTGTAAGTCTGTCATTATGATGCGCTCAAGGGCCTCTAACATGATGTAACTTCAAGTATGATGTAAATTAAAGCTTAATTAAAGATAATAAGAGTTTTTAAAAATTATTACGTATCTAAAAGTTCCCTAAGTAAGAGTATTATTAAAGAAAAGTATTAAGAGTTTTATCAGAGTTATAAATCGTTTTCTCTATTTCTCCTGAAGTGAATGAGTCACTATAGCGTGTGGTGATAGGAAGGTCATTGTACACTGCAGGTAACACGTTCCTGGAAATTGACGTGACTCGCTAAACAATGGACCTGACCCTCTACTTGAGCCCCTAACCTAACCTCACCTAACGAAACTTAACCTAACCTAACCTAACCAAATGCCTAACATAACGTGTACAAATAAAACACTCAACTCTAATGAGAAAATAATCGAGTCAGGTTCCGGGAAATAATTGTCTGTAGCTCCAACAGTGACACAACAAACACTCTCTGATGACTCACTGTTGGTATAATTACAAGAAACTAGACTTAAACGCGATTCACACTTCCTCTCCCCCCTCTCTCTCTCTCTCTCTCTCTCTCTCTCTCTCTCTCTCTCTCTCTCTCTCTCTCTCTCTCTCTCTCTCTCTCTCTCTCTCTCTCTCTCTCTCTCTCTCTCTCTCTCTCTCTCTCTCTCTCATTGCTCCCCTGACAGCCCCATCTAACATGTTATACCGTCGTCATATATGTATTTGACAGCTCTGCTATGCTCCATACCAAAGCCCCTTCCTTGTATGTCGCTCGCATCTGTAGAACCGTTTAGAATTACATGTAGATTAAAGTCACGAACGCTTCACTGCTTCCCTCTGTTGTTGATGTGCTGTTGTGATCAAGACAAAGGCGGAGATGAAAGGTATTATAAGTTAAGGACAGTATTTTGAGATCAACAAACGATACACGATAGTCATGTATATAGACGATATCCCTACACGCATTTAACTATTGGTGTGTAGTTTATGTGGGTAAATACAGTCACATGAAGGTTAAAACTGTGACAATGTGTAGATTTAATATCCTGATGCACACACACACACACACACACACACACACACACACACGCACACACACACATACTACATCCCATCCATACGATATTTCTTCCTCCCTCTCCCCCCTCCCTCGACGATATCTCCCCCCTCCCCTCCCCTCACCCACCCCTGCCCCCCACCACCACCTCAGAGATTGGCTGTAATGAACATAGCTCAGGTGAGTCACAAAGGTTCAGGTAGGTGGCGCTGAAAACAAACTATCGCAGGTAAAATTGGAAGGAAGGTGAACATCAGCACCTGTCTTCAATAATATGCAAATTCCTTACCAACACTGAGTAACTCTTTAGTGCATCGAATTTTCAGGGTTTGGTTAAGGATAGGTTAGGTTAGGTTAGGTTAGGTTGTGTTAAATATAGTATTTTTCTTATTATTACTAATTTTATCACTATTATTATTATTATTATTATTATTATTATTATTATTATTATTATTATTATTTATTGATTGTTTTTATTTATGTATTTATTATTATTATCGTTATTATTATTATTACTACCATTACCATTATTATTACCTGTATCATTATTTGTGGAAGCGGCTGGCCAAGGAGTGGGCCACCCTGAGGCCTCCCAAGCATGGGCCCGCCATGACTAGCCAGGAAACGAGTGGCCAAGTATTGTAAGAATTTACCCCAAGGTCTCCCCAGCTATGAACCAGCCGTGTGTGAGTGGCCAAGCAAGGTGGACCACTCCGAGGCTGAGCCGCTAGAGTGGCCCAACAGAACTATACAGCACATATAGCTCGTCAGGCCGCGGTGTGGCAGCACATGAGGGTAATATTGGAAGTTGTATTTATGTTCCATACAACATATTTATGGTTAATTCACCTGTTGTTTAGTGCTGTGTGTATAAGCTATCTATAGACCAGTATATACGAGATTATAGGTGATATATGAAGAGCAACGATAACAGTTTAAATAGACAGTTAAATTACGTTCTCCCGAAAATATAAAGATTCAACTATTACAGCGAACTGTGGCGACTCTTGTGTAAAATTCTGCAGGTAATGTTATTAATTATGTCCTTGATGCAACAACGTCATTTTTACCACCAGTATCTCCCTTAAAACAACTAAAATAAAGTTATACATTGCTAATACAACAAACAAAATTCATTATTTTCACAAGTCAATTATTTGTTTCACTTGATAAGTGAAAATTTCTGCCGTATAGAACATTAATTGTAAATGTTGTTGTGATCGGTTATGTCTCAATAACATTTTCTAAATACCTGATAATTCCGCTAACCGAATTACGTAGATACGGGTAGATTACGAAAGCAATAACACTCACTCACTCACTCATCACTCAGTCACTCACTCACTCACTCACTCACTCACTCACTCACTCACTCATTTATCATCACACTCACTCACTTTTTAATTTCTAGAAGTGTTCACTCTAGTCAACCTACCTGCATTTCACAGGTGACTTTCTTCCCTCTGTTCCAACACCTGAGCAACAGTGTAGGAAAACTTCACAGTCTTTAGAAACCCTCCAAATCTCCCACCAACGTATAATAAATACTCTACATGATCAACTGAATTACAAAATATATTAAGATTTGTCCTTATAATGAAGGCTGGTATATTCAGAGTGACCCAACCATATTAACTATCAAGTCTCTCATCTCTGTCTCATTCAGTATACATAACACCAGCTAAAATGATACTACTCGGTATAATAAAACTGTATCTCTATTAGCCTCGTGTCGCTATACTAGTCAGGAGATGAATAAATCACTTTTTGGTTAATTAAGCATTCAACTCCAACCTCCACCTTCGGTAAACACCTCCTGTATCTTAGTCCTTACCATTGTAAAAAAAAAATATATTAATGTCCTCCTCCTGTACTGTGAGCCGGTCAAAGCCTGTAGGAATGTGAGTTTCCCAGAATGAGGTGTAACACGACGCCAGGTAAAAGATTACTGACAGATAAAAGTGTTCTTGATTCTTTGTCTCACTTGTAATCGTGAATAAAAACAGACTAGTGTTTTTTTTTCAGGAGTAGATGTCTATCATGTTAGCATGTTCTTATGTAACTGTGTGTGTGTGTGTGTGTGTGTGTGTGTGTGTGTGTGTGTGTCCCGAGTGTACCCTGGACGTAGGAGAGCAACTTTAATTGTGATGTCAAAGCGAATGTGAAAGTTACAGATGAGAGAACACACAGGACCTGACTTCCCTCTCCCACTCCCCTCTCCCTCTCCCTCTTCCCTCACAATCACGAGGTAGATTCTCCTCTACGTGGGATAGCTCTACGTCTATGCCAGTGAAAATTATACCGAGACTATCTATTATATCGTATAAGGAAACACAGAGAACCAAAGATAAAAACAGAGAATTTGAATAAAGTTGTGGAAGTAAAGAAAGGTTAATAAATAGTGTGATAAAAGATACGAAGCAGGTATATAATTTATGTAATGTGGTTGTGATGACTCCGATTATTTCCCACCATCATGACGTACAGGATAAGTGAATCTCTGGAGCACGGGGCAGTTGTTGCTCGCTCGCAGCTTCAACATTGCAATTGATATATCTTGTCAGTTTGAACATTGGAAATCAACTTTTTCCGGGGCTCGGGAAGGTTATCGTTTACTGAACCAACTTAGTATTTACAAGTGACTGTATACTTGAACTGTCTTTGTTTAACGAATTTACTGAATCTCTCTCTCTCTCTCTCTCTGCCTCTCTCTCTCTCTCTCTCTCTCTCTCTCTCTCTCTCTCTCTCTCTCTCTCTCTCTCTCTCTCTCTCTCTCTCTCTCTCTCTCTCTCTCATTGCTTCACCAGGTAGACGCGTTATACACCGTTGTAACATCACCTCCTTCCTACCACACCACACAGGTCTCAGACTTTGTTGTTTTCCCCACACAAGATTCGTCTAGGTTTCGGATCATCTTCACCGAACGAGGCAAGTGTCATGTGTGTGTGTGTGTGTGTGTGTGTGTGTGTACAGAAAGAGTTTAAAGGCGTCACCTCAAACTTTGTGTACAGGCGGCAGGAGGAAATGCTTCTCATCTCCTTTTAACTCCATTGCCGCCTTACTGCTCTATACTGGACATACATCTCTTCGGCTGGAGGTAAATCTTGAGAATCTTCCACGAAAGTTTTCTTGGCAGTATCTTACCTCCAGCGTTTCCCCCCACCCCTCTCTCTCTCTCTCTCTCCTTCACAGTATCACGTTTCTCACATTTGTCTTCTTTCTGTGGTTTTGAGTTTTCTCTCATTCACTTTTATTTATTTCACACTTTCATCACCCGGGCCTCGTGGTATTTCTGACCACCCACATCTCCCTATACCTCCTCCCCCTCACCCCCTTCCCCCCTCCTTCCCCCTCCTCTCCACTAAGACCACAACTCATCTTCGTGTTTACTTTGTTCAACATAAACACAAGTTTTCCCCACTTTCCTTCTCTCAGATTTAGTGTTGTTCCTTTAAGTAATTTTGTTTTACTACACATTTATAATAATAGATGTTTTATTTATACAGTAAATTATGTAAGTATTTTTTTTGTTTTTATTTTATTCTATCTATAGTTTATTCTCCTCTCTCTCTCTCTCTCTCTCTCTCTCTCTCTCTCTCTCTCTCTCTCTCTCTCTCTCTCTCTCTCTCTCTCCAAATATCGCGTCTCCTGTTCCCCAGTGACCATTACACACACACACACACACACACACACACACACACACACACACACACACACACACACACACACACACACACACAGGGTATAACAACAATATCTCATACCTGATGCCGTAACTCTTAAATCATCAAGGTAAACATAATAACCCCAGTATCTTTAATATCCCAGCACCCTTAATATCCCAACACCCTTAATATCCCAGCACCCTTAATATCCCAGCACCTTTAATATCCCAACACCCTTAATATCCCAACACCCTTAGTATCCCAGCACCCTTAATATCCCAGTACCCTCAATATCCCAACACCCTTAATATCCCAGCACCCTTAATATCCCAGCACCCTTAATACCCCAGCACCCTTAATACCCCAGCACCCTTAATATCCCAAACACCCTCCTGTGTCACCCATCCACCAAACCACGCGGCTGAAAATATCTCTGATGAAACAGATGGAAACGATTCACACGGAAGATTAATTTCCTGCCGAGTTTGACTGTGATGAACATAGTGTTTGTGTTCTTGTTGTTTAACCTGTCCGTGATGTGTAGAGGGGCACAGGTAAGGTCTCTCTCTCTCTCTCTCTCTCTCTCTCTCTCTCTCTCTCTCTCACAATAACTACATATCTCTTCTATTATTTATGTCTGTCTGTCTGTCTGTCTGTCTGTCTCTTTCTTTCTGTCGTCCCCAAATAATAGACAGTTATTGGCTATTTGTGAAACTTAAAAGGGCTGCAATAGTTGGTACGACCACAAAGAGTAATTGAAGTTCCTAAGAGTATAGCGACTTTGGGGAAGAAGATGAAGAGACTTGCTATACCATTAAAAAAGGAACCATTATTTTGATTTGTTTTTTGGGGGTCAATGTCGAAAAAAATAATCATCATGAATAAAAAAAATTAAAACGTATGGAATGGTGTTTAAAGACCTTAGAATTGGCCCTTTAAGACCCCCTAACCCTCCCCCCTCAGTGTATTATATAAAAAAAAGACCTTGAGAATTGTGTGGATAATTTGAAAAGACCATCTTGAAGTCCTTCCTCCCTCTCCTTCTCTTTCCTTCTCTACTTTCCTTTCCTTTCTTTCGTCCTGTCTGTAATGACAAGGTTAGGGCAGAGCTTGAGTCGTGTTATTGAACTGTGTGTGTGTGTGTGTGTGTGTGTGTGTGTGTGTGTGTGTGTGTGTGTGTGTGTGTGTGTGTGTGTGTGTGTGATTGCGCTCACCACGCGCCAGAGGTCTGTTTGTCCAGTTAAATTGTACTGTATGACGGTTCACTTTAGTTGAGTTATCCCTTTAAGTTATTCTCTGTTTCTCTGTCTGTCTCTCTCCGATTGTGTACTTTTCTTTCATATTATTTCTTTCTTTATTTATTTGCCCGTTTTTTTTTAGCTGTCTCTTTGAATCTATCTGTGAGGGGCGATATGATCGAGGTGTATAAATGGAAGTCAGGGCTGAACAAAGGGGACATTACCAAGGTACTCAAACTATCCAATCAGGAGCGAACTTGTAACAATGGTTTAAATTAGACAAATTTAGATTTAGGCGTGAAATAGGTAAACACTGGTTTGGAAATATAGTAGTGGATGAGTGGAACAAGTTACCAAATATCATCATTAACTAGAATACGCTGGATAGCTTCAAACATAGGTTGGATGGATATATAAGCAATAGGGGTTGGGTGTAAATGGGACTGCCCAGTATGGGTCAATAGGCCCGCTGCAGTTTCCTCCATTCCTATGTTCTTATATATAAAGTGCCGTAACGATTTTGTGTGAGACAATATGACACAACGGACGAAGGATTTGACAACCCTACCGATCCAACAGGAGCCTCAGTGTTTATTTTGAAATTCATCGTTCCTCACCGTGAAGATACTGTTGGAGACCGTAATGCCTGCTTCAGACTTGAGAAATATCATACTCCTTTATTAATGTTTATTCTTTTAAGTAATACTTTGAATATTACATAAAATAAGATTCATTGATATTATGAATTTATTTATTTTATATATTATGAGGAAATTCATTATTTTTTATGATAATGGATTTAACTTATAAACAAAACTGTAGGGAAGGATATTACTGGGGCAATAATCGTAAGACCTGCTGCAGAAAATCGATCAATGAGTAGATGGGTTAGTCAGTAAGTCAATAAAGAACTTATCTGACTTAGAAATATAATAAAAATAAACACAGCACCTCCAGCAACTCTATAATCCTTGCCACAATCAACACCCGCCACCGGCTTCGTCTGCAGTTATAAACATTTACTGAAAAAAGACTTTAGAAAAATATTAAATGCTCGACTACACAGGTAAACAGTCAGGTGTTCCAGGCGGAGAGGCATTTAAACTTCTCCACACTGTTGTTGTATGTTGTAAACCCTCACCTCACCTCACCTCACCTCACCTTACCTCACCTCCCTCCCTCGTTCCCTCCCTCCCTCCCTCCTTACCTACCTACCTACCTCTCTTATCAGTTGTAACTTGAGCCGAGTTGAGGGGATGAGGAGAGAAGCGAAGTTTTCAAGAGGAATTTGGCAAGTTGAATGTACAGAAAGTTTTGAGGAGAGGAGAAGGAGGCAGGATTTGTTGAATTTTGGGATCTTTGAAATTATCGATAGAAGGTTTACAGAATTCTTTGTGCTCTAAGTGGCTCAGATGTTGAACAAGTTGTGTATGCTCTCGTAAAGGCTCTCAAAGTGGGGTTGGTGTAGGTTTGTTGACGAGTTTAAACACACACACACACACACACACACACATACACACACCGACGCCAAGCTGTACGCTTCCGAGGGGCTGTCTCCACCTTTCAGTCACTCACCTGTGGCGTCCCCCAAGGCACCAAGATGGGACCACTCTGCTTCCTTATGCTTATCAATGATGCCCTAAGAGAAACCTCTGCTCGCTGGAAATATGTCGACGACTCCACCATTGGGATCAGCGTCAACAATTCTGCTCCCGACTATACCACCCTTCAGGATTTATTGAACAGTCTCCAAAACTGGGCCACCAACAACCACGTCACCATCAACCATACCAAGACCATGGTTATGCACATCAACCTCTCCTCCGACATTGTCCCACCCCCTTCCATTACTTTAGGTCCAGCACACTCCAGGTTGTAGATTCCAGAAGCTCCTCGGCGTCACCATAGACAACAAACTAAATTGGAAACCACACGTCAGTGAAGTTGTCAAATCCTCCAGTTTCCGTCTCCTCCTCCTCCGCCGACTCAAGTCCCTCGGAGTTCCTGCACACGAGCTCCTCAGTGTTTACACAACATTCATACTTCCCAAGCTCACCTATGCCTCCCCACCTGGTCTTCCTCCCTAAATGCCACACAACGTAAACACCTAGAAAAAGTGCAAAAGAGGGCATGCAAGATTATTCTCTCCCCTTCCTACTCCACATATCAAGAAGCGCTCAACACACTGACCCTTTCGACTCTCACTGACCATCACCACGACCTCATCTGCAAATTTGGTAAGCTTCTGCACCATCCTCGACACACCTCACCTGGGATCGCTTGCCGGGAGTGCTGTTCGACACCTAGCCATCCAACCCATCGTGCACAGACTGATCCTTCTCACGGGCAGCCCAGTCCCCAACCATTTGTAAAATTATCAATAACTTGTAATAAACCAGTATATTCCTCCCAGTAAATACTACTTCTTTCACTGTCACTATCATTGAAATGAACTGTGGTTGAGCTTTACTATCTAGTTATTATATGTCTTATTTATATCACTTATGTTATTTGTATATTATTTGTAATTCGAAACCCATTCCCCAATTATGTAACTGTATATTTTCAGCCTTCTGGCTGCCAAGCTCTTTCAATAAACCGTTTATTATTATTATTATTATTATTATTATTATTATTATTACACACACACACACACACACACACACACACACACACTTTAAAATTTATGACAAATACCAACACGACACACAAACATACACCAACACGACACACAAACATACACCAACACGACACACAAACAGACACCAACACGACACACAAACAGACACCAACACGACACACAAACAGACACCATCACGACACACAAACAGACACCAACACGACACACAAACAGACACCAACACGACACATAAACAGACACAATCACGACACACAAACAGACACCAACACCACACAAACAGACACCAACACCACACAAACAGACACCAACACGACACACAAACAGACACCAACACGACACACAAACAACTTTAAGACCGCTCCATTAGCATTCACAGTCAAAAGTTGGACCACACAGAGACCGGCGTTAAAATGCTGTTCGTTAATTATTAGTTGGTCGTTAACAGACGAGTGTCCTAAAGTTTTATGATTACATTAACATAATTTAATTACACCTGTGCGTTTTATTTCCTTCATCGTGGACAGGTGAGCTTTGACTCCTGCCGCCAGGGTCTGTGTAGGTACTGTATTCCCGTGTGTGTGGGGCAGGGGGTGGAATGTGTTTTGTGTGTGTGTCGTCTTTGCGTGCCTCTTTTTACATGAATGTATGGGCTTTCTTGGACACACACACACACACACACACACACACACACACACACACACACACACACACACACACACACGGCTATACCATCCACACCGTGTTTATCTTGGTACTAAAACACAAACATTAACTATGAAACACAAACAGCAGCAGGAGGGGGAGGAGGTTGGTGTATGACTCGCTCTAAGCTGGGAGGGAAACACAGACCTCAACTTGTGTTAAACATTTGAGCGTTCGTGACAACTTTGAAAACGTCGGTGATAATGAGATTAATTCAGAACCCGGTATTAATTTAAGCAGTGACCTAGCAGTGCCACAAGTCACTAATTACCTGCGGTTGTTTACTTTACCTGGGACGAGTTCTTGTTACCTGTGCTACTGAGACTGTCTAGATGTTGTTATTATTATTATTATTAGTATTAGTATTAGTAGTAGTAGTAGTAGTAGTAGTGGTAGTAGTAATAGTAGAAGTATAATCATCATCATCATTATAATCCAGGTGTGTATTATATTACCTACAGTATAATTACAGGTGTGTTATATATACTGAAGATTGTATGTGTGTATGGCACTGTATGAGGTCCGCCATGCCTTGTTTATTGTCTCTTTGTATCTTGTATATATTGTATTCTTTTGTATCAGGTATTGTATTTTTTATCAGGTATTGTATTTTTTATCAGGTATTGTATTTTTTATCAGGTATTGTATTTTTTATCAGGTATTGTATATTTTATCAGGTATTGTATATTTTATCAGGTATTGTATTTTTTATCAGGTATTGTATTTTTTATCAGGTATTGTATATTTTATCAGGTATTGTATATTTTATCAGGTATTTTATCCAGGTTACAGTCTGAAACCTATCTAGGTTTTTACCGTTTTGTTTTACCACACACACACACACACACACCTGTTTGGTTAGGTTAGGTTTTGCTAGCGTCAGGGCGAGAAGTTAGTACTGTACAGGTGTTGACGTACAGCAGCAAGGTAGCCGGATGATGGGTGGGAGTATCCATCACAACCACGATGAATACCTTACGACAGGACTGACCTTATCATGATGTCAGCGGCGGCACACAAAGCTCCACTACCCCCTTATGCATTATCCCTCAGCCCCTCACTATGGCCCCTCTCACCTCCCCACCCCACCCCTCCTCCCACCCCTCCTCTGACATTTTACGTTTACGCATTTCTGATAGATCTGTTGTGTGGCTTTTCTGTCGATGTCGATTCTATTAGCTGGCCGACACCTGCTCTGACATCTGCCTCGACACCTGCTACTTGCACCTGTGTCGTCCTGTGTTGTTGCCGAGAACCAGGTGATGGATAGTTTCAGTTCTCACAACCACAACGAAAGTAAAACACTGAAGACATACCCAGGGAGAGTTATCAGAGTTATCCTACTAGAGTGGTCGGGAGAGGTAAGATCACAACACCCACGCTAGTTATTAACCAGTGTAAAAAAAAAAAGTGATCTACCAGCTTCATTATAACACGAAGCTTTAAAACATATTGCAGGTAAACGGCTTCAATGTTGCAATATCCGTCGTTCCTTGGCTTATTATGTGTTGCCATTTACTCCTTAGTTGAATTTTTTTTACAACTTGACGACCCTATTAAAAGACGTCAGTTTTCTTGTGCCGTGTGTTGCTGTCAGTTATATTCCGAAATGTCTGTCAGTCACATTCAGACTTTCCACTTTATTCAGAAATGTATTAGGAATTATTGGTGAGTTATGACAAATATTGAACTATAAGTATCCAGCTATATCCGAGTTGTGGAGTGGCGTTATGCACCACGAATCATATAATGTACTTATATATTTTAACTTTTTATCCTATATGAGCTATGAGTATGCTAGTTCCGTTACAGTGTCCTCCTATATCTGAACGTTACAGTGCCTTCATTTACCGTTACAGTGCCCCTATATACCGTTACAATGCCCCATATACCGTTACAGTGCCCCATATACCGTGACAGTGCCCCCATATACCGTTACAATGCCCCTATATACCGTTACAATGCCCCATATATACCGTTACAGTGCCCCCATAGACCATTACAGTGCCCCCCTATATACCGTTACACAATACCCCATATACTGTTACAGTGCCCCCATATATAACGTTACACACCCCATATACCGTTACACCCCCCATATACCGATATAGTGTTACCATATACCCACCACACTACAGTTCTGTCAGGCTACGGGGTGTGGAACGAGCAAATTTACATTCCAAAATTCTACTGGCGTTCCTATCGACTTGAGCTGAGAAATACATATTGCGAAACGCGATGAATAATAATATATACGAGACACGTCAATATGTGGATTACCTTTGGATGTCATGCAATATGTTGAAAGTATGCAATCACGGACACAATCACCTTTCATCTTCAGGTATGGTGATTGATCATGGTGTCAACACAATGTAGATATTAATAGCATATAACTTGTTCTGTTTTCCTTGATTTTCTTGATGGTGTCGTCAAGGAAATTACGACCTCAGGACAGTATATACAAGGTAGGTGGCACAGGTGTCTTACAGCTTAGAGATCTCATAACCACCATCTTTGACACTGTGTTTATATTATCTGTGTAATCTTGGTGATAGTGTAACATGTATTAAGAACACGTATACACACATAAAACATCAGTGTCATAAAGTATAAACCACCCGTGTCATATAGTATAAGCCATCCGTATAGTTTAAACCATCCGTGTCATATAGTATAAGCCATCCGTATAGTTTAAACCACCCGTGTCATATAGTATAAGCCATCCATATAGTTTAAACCATCCGTGTCATATAGTATAAGTCATCCGTATAGTTTAAACCACCCGTGTCATATAGTATAAGTCATCCATATAGTTTAAACCACCCGTGTCATATAGTATAAGTCATCCGTATAGTTTAAACAATAGTAAAAACAAAACATGTCATTTAACACTCTCGGTGGTGGATGGTTTTCTCTAAGCCGAACTAAATCGTCTTGCAGTTACCAGAATAAAATCCCAGGGTGTTGAGCGCACTGGATGGGCTAAATATAGTAAACTAGTGTCTTGTTACTTGTTTCTAAATACCTCAATTACGCCTGGGCACCTGTGAATTACCCCACATTTGTCAACGTCCAGAACCTGATGATGAGCTCACCTGTAGCCATGTCTCCTCTTTCTCCTTTTGTAAATTACAGTAAGAGACACATGGCTTGAGAGATAATCACATGATGTCTCTCTCTTCTCTTGTGCCAGATGCAGAGGGCCATACTGCTGGTGTTGTTGGTTTACCTGGTGGATGGCACTTTCTTCAGGGTGAGTATCAGTGACAAACAGACAGACAGAAGATAAACACGAAATAAGAGATGAAAAGGCAGGTTAACATACACAGAAAGAAAGAGAAACAACAATGAAGAAACAGAAACACAGACAGAGATGACCGAGAGACAGAAACATAGATGGGGATTTGTTACAAAGAGAGAGAGACAAGAACGAAGAGATAGATTCACAAACAAAAATACAGAGTTGCAGAGAGACAGACACACATCCAAAGTCACAAAGACGTAAAAATAATCATGGACCGACGTAAAACGAATCACAGTAACGTAAAACGAATCACAAAGACGTAAAACAAACCTTAGAGTGACGTAAAATGAATCACAGAGACACTGACAATCAACAAGGAACATCTCAGTAGCATAAAGTTTATCCTCCAGGATGAAACATCAAGTAGGAGGGTGACCAAGACGGAGGCTGAGGAGGTCGTGGTGAATGAGGTGGACAACGACCTGCTACTCACACGAAGCCTCAGGGCGGCTGATACTGACGCTTTGGTGAAGGAGGGAAGTGGTGATGGAGATGATAATAAAGGTAGGAGAGACACACGAGGCAAGGAAGAAGATGACACACGTACCAAGAATAAGGAGGACAAACGTGATGCCACCAAGAATGAAGGGAAGATAAAAACTAGTGATAAACGTCGTGGAAATGAAGATGAAAGTGTAGATGGAGGAAAAAGGACGACAATCAAGAGAAAACATAAGAAAACGGAAAATGATGACAAAAGAAAAGATAACGGAAGAAATGAAAAGAAAAGTACTTGGCCATCACGAAGGAATATTAAGGAAAATGGACCAGGGAAAGTAAGAAACCAGGAAACAAGGAAAAGAAACAAGGAAGTAACGAGGGAGAAAGAGGAGGAAAGAGATAAATCTAAAAATAAGAAGATAGAAAAACAATCCAAGACAACAAGGAAGAATGAAGAGATGAAACCAGTAAAGAATGAAGGGGAGATGGAGAAACTGGAGAAAAAAGGACGAGATAATAAAACAAAGAACGAAGAAAAAGAAAATGAACTTAAGAAGAAAGGTGTGGGAGAGAAACGTGAACAGAAAGATAAGAAAATAGGAAAAGAAAACCAAATTATGAAGAAAAGAAATGAAAATAAACCAAAGAAAACAATAAAACAAAAGAAATCGAAGAAGGAAAGAGTGGACAAGAAATCAACAATAAACAAGAAAAATAACCAATCAAAGAAATTATCAAAAGGGAAAAAAACATTAAGGGAAAAAGTAAACGAGAATGAACACAAGAAAACAGGAAAATCAAACAAGTCAAAGAAGAACAAAAGTAAACAAGAAATATTAAAAGACGGAAAATCAAAGAAAGCAAACAAGGGACTTAAATCCAAAAAGAAACAAAAAAACAAGATAACATATAAGAAAAGAAAACAACATGAAAAGAATGGAAGAAAGAAGAAGAAGAAAGAGGGAGGAAACAAGGAGAGAGAGACGACAACTTACACTAGCGAGGGCAACAGGAAACAAGGGTTGGACAACAAACTCACTTACGGAAATATAAGTAAGTTTTATGTGTGAGTACAGAGAATATTTTTATTTCCGTGCTCTCTCTCTCTCTCTCTCTCTCTCTCTCTCTCTCTCTCTCTCTCTCTCTCTCTCTCTCTCTCTCTCTCTCTCTCTCTCTCTCTCTTTCGTTTTTTCCTTGTTTTTTTCACTTTCTCTTTATTTGTCACTGATTCTCTTTCGTTTTCTCCCTCGTTTTCTCTGCCTCTTTCTCATTCTCTCTCACTTGGTATCTCACCCCTTATCTGTGTCTACATCTTTATTACTGTCTCTGTCTCTCTCTCCTTTTAGATACAAAGATATAAATGGTTTAGTTAATAATAATATTAACAATAATGACGCTTATTTATTGTAATTTAAGGCATAATCTACTCACCATCACCAATACAAAATAATTAAACTTGTAATCTTCCTAAAATTAACATACAAAAAAAAATTACCTAAAATTAAACGATATAAATTACTGTGGTTAGGATGTTAGAGGCAAGAACGTAACACCTGTAAATAACCCCTGATGGATCTACCTACACCCTCTTATGTACCTCTGATAGACCTACCTACACCCTCTTATGAACCCCTGATGGATCTACCTACACCCTCTTATGTACCTCTGATGGATCTACCTACACCCTCTTATGTACCTCTGATGGATCTACCTACACCCTCTTATGAACCCCTGATGGATCTACCTACACCCTCTTATGTACCCCTGATGGATCTACCTACACCCTCTTATGTACCTCTGATTGACCTACCTACACCCTCTTATGTACCTCTGATAGACCTACCTACACCCTCTTATGAACCCCTGATGGATCTACCTACACCCTCTTATGTACCTCTGATGGATCTACCTACACCCTCTTATGAACCCCTGATGGATCTACCTACACCCTCTTATGAACCCCTGATGGATCTACCTACACCCTCTTATGTACCTCTGATTGACCTACCTACACCCTCTTATGTATCCCTGAAGAGCCTATTATAATCTGCTGTTTAAACCCTTAAGGATGATACTATGATCTCTCGGTGACCTATGAACTTTGGATGATGCTCTTATTTGACCTTTCGAGTTTGTTATGAATCTTCAATGGTATATTTGACGAGACACGTTGACACTTGACCTTATAATGATACTGTGGTGACCTTGGAGTTCTTACTGAGCGTTTGGTGACCCCTGGCAGAGTACCTGGATGTGTGTGAGGCCTCCTACACCCTGGGCTACGGTGAGACAGTCGTCGTCTTTACCAGCAACACCAGAGATAAACAGAAATGTAAAGCCACACTGAAGGTACGACTGTGTATAGTGGTGATAATGTTTTCCTTCTCGTTGTATATTACCAGATGGTGATTCGGTTACTTAAATTTTATATTATTGGTGATCAAGAATGTTTTCCCAGTCACATAAAAGGTCAATAGAGAGTAGTAAAATTGCATGATCAAAGTAATTTTATAAATACTTATCGTGTTGAAAATAGCTGAGCTCCCCCTTCAACTTAAAGGAGGTAGATTACCCTGCGAAACCTGGACAATATAACGTGATTGATAAACAATATGTGTAAAGTTAACCTTTACAGTGTATCTCATATCAATATTTGGCCTTTTATACACCTAATGGTTAATACTAATGCATAAAAAATTAACTAGAGTTTGAAATTTGTGATATTACTTCGATCCATTTTATTTTCCTTGGCTACTGGAAGACATCATAAGCTTTTTGTGTGACAGGGCCCAGCTGACACCACGATCACCTTCACGTGTCCTCAGTTCAACCTCAACGAGTTAGGCTGCGCAAAGGAGAAGATTGTGCTTACCGGCGTGACCAAGACCAAGAAGAAGTGAGATAATCGCTTGTTCTTTACGCACACACACACACGCGCACACACAGAGCATCAACACTTCATTCATGTTAAACAATATTCTAATTTAATGATATATCAACAGCAATCTTCTTGACAATAATTAACCTGAAATAATAAGACATGATGTTGTCCTCACCTGTGTCGTGTACGCCAGGTTAACCCACTGTATACGGGACGCTCCTCAAGACATGGATCTGAACACCAACTTTCTCAAGATGACCTACTCCCGGAAGGCGCTGAAGAAGAAGCATTGTTCGGGAGGGTTCGTGTGTGTAGCCAAAACCGTGGGAGGCAAGTTACATTTTTTTTCTTTCCAACAGTTGATGGGTGCTTGTTACACCCATGATACAAAAACCAATTGCTTAAGATCTGCAAGACTAGGGGGTTACAGTAACTTTTCTCCTTCCCTCATGCACTTAATAGTTTCCACGATAGGGTAGTGCAAACAAAATCATACTTAAGTGTAGCTGCTGAAACGCATATGGATTTAAGAAAGTGATTTTTAGTTGAGTTATGAAGGATTTTTAGCTCTTTTCATCGAAGGAAGCTACAATGTAACAGAAAAAAGGTCTTCTTTTATAGTGCTTCTTCGCCAATTTTGCTTTATTTTCTTCGACTACTTCGTCATCGTCATCATCATCATCATCATCATCATCATCATCATCATCATCATCATCATCATCATCATCATCTTCGCCTACTTCATCATCATCGTCATCATCTTCTTCATCATCATCTTCGCCTATTTCATCATCGTCATCATCTTCTTCATCATCATCTTCGAGTTTCGGGATAGTTACGTCAACCAAATAAATTGTTTACTTTCCAGGCACCGACCCGTCTTCCTTGACCACACCATCGTCGGCAATAAATCCAATCGACACTTCAGTTGATGCAACAAACACTACTTCAACAGGTACAACAAACACTTCAGCAGGTGCAACAAACACTTCAACAGGTACAACAAACACTTCAGTAGGTACAACTAACACTTCAGCAGGTACAACAAACACTTCAGCAGGTACAACAAACACTACTTTTCAGCAGGTGCAGCTCGACACTTAGCCGGGCATGTCAAACACTTCAACAGATTGTAACAAACATGTAGAGTACAACCACTCAACAGATACGACGGTCACTTCGGCAGGTACGACAAACACTACTTCAACAGGTTACCTTAAACACTTCAGCGGGTACAACAAACAGCCAGCAAAAGTACAACAAACACTCCAACAGATACGACAGTCATGCAGCAGTTACAACAAACACTTGTGGTGCAAGCAAACACTACTTCAGCCAGGTACAACAAACACTCCAGCAGATGCGACGGTCGCCCAGCAGGTACAACAAACACTTCAGCAGGTACAACAAACACTACTTCAACAGGTGCAACAAACACTTCAGCAGGCATGTCAAACACTTCAACAGGTGCAACAAACACTTCAGCAAGTACAACAAACACTCCAACAGATACGACAGTCACTTCAGCAGGTACAACAAACACTTCAGCAGGTGCAACAAACACTACTTCAACAGGTACAACAAACACTTCAGCAGGCACAACTAACACTACTTCAACAGGTACAACAAACACTTCAGCAGGTACAACAAACACTACTTCAACAGGTACAACAAACACTTCAACAGGTGCAACAAACACTACTTCAACAGGTACAACAAACACTTCAGCAGGTGCAACAAACACTACTTCAACAGGTACAACAAACACTTCAGCAGGTACAACAAACACTACTTCAACAGGTACAACAAACACTTCAACAGGTGCAACAAACACTTCAGCAGGTACGACAAACACTTCAGCAGGTGCAACAAACACTTCAGGAGGTATGACAAACACTTCGGCAGGTGAAACAAACACTTCAGATTTAACTGTAATTTTACCAGGACACACCTGGGTGAGAGCATGTGTAATGAAGCACCTGGGGATGATATTCCTCACCTGTATTACACCTGTGGGAAGTAGAGTGATCACGTGTGTCAAAATCCCGCACATGTGGTAGTGATTGGGAACGACACCTGTTATACCTGTGATGGGAACCTGGTGTTGACATCTGTTGCAGGTGTTGAATGTTGCTTTATTGATTGGATGTTGGTTTTGTTTTCTTTAATACCTACAGCGCTTATTGTCTGTCTTTACGTTATCTAGTATTTACGGTGCTTACATAGAACCAAACGTTTTGTTATAATGTGAATATTCCGAAAGTTTTCCCCAGATACAGATGAGTTTAGTGACCAAGATATATTTGTATGGTAAAAAGTAGACGATCGATAACTCCCCTCATGTATGACTTCGGCTCCTGATACGACCATAGCCGAGTGGAAGCCCAAGCAGACTCACAGCTATAGGGACGAGTGGTTCTCAAATATCTACAGGTGTATGGGAAAGGTCAACTCCCACGACCATTAAAAGTTACTAAGACAACCGCAAGGGAAGTTATGACCTCTGGGATAACATTAAGTAAAGACTCCTGCAAGAATTTATCATCTTTCTGCCGTGAGTGTTTTTTTTTTGTGATGTTTTTGTTTCTTTATTTCAAAAATTTTCTTGTAAATATTTCCACCAAGCTTAAATACGTGCCTTAATTACCTTTATTTACCGTGTCTTAATAATCTGTATTTACCTTTACTTACCTGTACAAGAAGCTGTTGTTTTCTAAGTGACAATCTTCAAAGGACAAACAACACTGATAATTTGTATCCTATTAAATGCTACATAAAGATCGATTACTAAATAACTTTCTACATTAGATATGAAGATTTTTTTTAATAATCTTACATATTGTTTCATTACTTTATATTATGTTCTGTTGTAGTGAGGCAATTTATCACTATACAAAGGTAGTGACCATTATAGTGGACGAATGGCTGAGGTTTATCACTCTTGATTAGTCTTTCATTATCTGTGGTTCAGAGACTAGTTGGGAAACATATACTTTGTTCCTCTTCATCGTCATCCACTGGTTCATCTTGCGTCTTCTTTCTAGATCAACCAGGTCGTCTTCTTCTTCTTTTACTTCTCCTTCTTCTTATATCTGCCAGGTAATCCTACTCCATTATCCAGTAGAGCTTGGGAATCCTTTTACCTCTATTATCCCTCTGTAGGTCTAGGATAGGAGTGTGTGTGTGTGTGTGTGTGTGTGTGTGTGTGTGTGTGGCAGACAATTCCTTCTCTCCTCGTTCCTTTAAACAGGCCTCGGGTCGCTCTTGTCCATACCATATTCCTATACAGTTCTCTCTCAAGGAGCCACTTGGCCCTACCCACCGCCTCATCTTGAATACTTCTACTTCTTCAGTTGGTTGAGGTAGGGTTTCCAGCTCATTGATAGGAGGCTCCTCTCTCTCTCTCTCTCTCTCTCTCTCTCTCTCTCTCTCTCTCTCTCTCTCTCTCTCGCTCTCGCTCTCCTCTCGCTCTCGCTCTCTCTCTCTCTCTCTCTCTCTCTCTCTCTCTCTCTCTCTCTCTCTCTCTCTCTCTCTCTCTCTCTCTCTCTCTCTCTCTCTCTCTCTCTCTCTCTCTCTCCTCTCTCTCTCTCTCTCTCTCTACTATTTCACTTCCTCAGCTGGGTGCAGTGTACTTCCCTCATAAAACAAGGGTCGAGCATCAAGGAAAGGGGGTAAGGTTTCTGCCTGTGTGGGGTTAGTGAGTTCAGCTACGAGTTGAGAGTCGGTAGTTACTGTGACGACTCTTTTATCACGACGAAGTGGGTCCTCACCACTGTCCATTTTTACTGAGACTAGAAGAGAGAAACTTTAATCAATACCTCAACAAGTTTTTATCTCGGTGTCTCCCAGCAGGCTGAGACCAGACCAAGGTGTACTATGATGTGGTATTGAAGAGACTGGCAATATGAAGCTCGCTGTCTTGTGGATTATCTGGAGAGTAAGAACATTTTTATTATTATTATTATTATTATTATTATTATTATTATTATTATTATTATTATTATTATTATTATTATTATTATTATTATTATTATTCACTTAAGTCGCGAAAGCTTACATCTTATATTCTGGTTAATACTGATTTATATCTTTCAGTTGGTTATGAGTGCTGGTTATCTATGACGCTGTACAATGTATATGTTTTCTTATTTCCCAATTACTTCTTCAGTTTCACCACTACATCATCAGCTGTGATCTCCTCTACAACGAATGGATCGCCACCACAAGCTTTTTTTTTTCAATCTACTTACTACAGTTTCCGTTCTGTTTATCTGTATGATATATTTTTTTAATTTTTTTTAGATTGTTAGACTCAATTTAGCATAACTTAATATGACTGTTGATTGATTGAAATTTTGGATATTCTTTTGTATTTACTGCAATGTATGTTCTTAAATTAGACTTGTAAATTACACATTGTAATTTTAGAGAAAAAATATCTTGTATTAATTAACCGGTGATTTATATGTCTAAAAAATATACACTATGTATATATTATATTTATTTATGAAAACTACTCATGTTGTGTGCAGAGTCAATGTGGCATTTACTGTATATTCTGGAATTAGACAATATTTACAAAAGTTCCGCGACATGAGGAGGCCCATCGCGTCGGTGTGTTGAACTTGGTGAGTTAAGAGACACGCCCTTGCCCACCACCTGCACCAGCTCCACTACCTGGATCACCACTTTATAACTCACGATATACAACACTCTTCTTGGTGACTATAGTGTACCAGCTGGGTTTGTTCTGCTCCTGTGCCTCGAACAGGATTTTGTACACCACGTCTTCACACGACTCAAATGAATGTCTGTCTGCCTCTCACTGACCTGATGTTATTCCAGTAAATAATCCAATAATCAAGTCTAATTAATTATCCGATTATATACAGGTTATTGATGTTTCACTAATGTGTCTTTATCATGTTTTTTTCTATGTAAGGAATTATGTAGTGACTTAACTGTTGTAAATGTTGCCATCATTAGACCCTGATGATGATGATGACGATGATGAGTAGTAGTAGTAGTAGTAGTAGTAGTAGTAGTATAGGTAGTAGTAGTAGTAGTAGTAGTAGTAGTAGTAGTAGTAGTAGTAGTAGTAGTAGTAGTAGTAGTAGTAGTAGTAGTATAGGTAGTAGTAGTAGTGTAAACATTATTTATAGCCACCATTTCACACGTCCTCTCACTCACACGCTTTGTCTATTTCTTTTTTCTATAATTTACTTACACACACACACACACACACACACACACACATTACCATAAAGTCTCAGGGTAGTTATAGTACCATTATGGACACTCTAGTTCATCTTAAGTCAACCAGTTAGACGTCATCCTGTCACACATCTGCGAGTGTGAGCAAAATTAACCTTACGAACTTTCTGAAAACTTATGATTGAGACTCGGCTTTCATTCCCAAGGTTAGGTTAGGTTAGGTTAGGTTAGGTGAGACTCTGCTGTCATTCCCAAGATTAGCTATTCGGACATGCAAATGCTTCCTTGTTTAAGTGAATCTCACGTACACAGATTAGATTTCCTGTGAATCAAGTTCAGTTAGGATTCTCAAAGTAGCAACTGTTCACTGGCGTCCAAAGCCCTAGGCTGAGAGTCTGTCTGTGTGTCTGTCGGTGGCCTGACTACAATCGTCTCCTAGAACATGACAGATCGTCTAAGTCAGAGTCCTTGCCTCTGCCACTCAGGGTATGTCAGCTAGAACTTGTGCTCACTAGTCAAAACATGATATAGTCAGTTATGAATTATGAGGTCACCAGCCGGGGATAAGATATCATGTGTGGTCACCAGTCAGGACTCAGGACACACTATCATGTTTCCAGTACTGCAGGACCCCCTAGAGTCTGATCGACGGCATGATGATTGACCAAGGAACTGTGAGCGAGTGTCATGTTCTGAAGGTTACTGTATCACACCGGGGACACTCTTGGTCGACCCAGCTGAAGAATGGCTCAAAAATAAATATATCCCAAGTAAGTCATGTCAATAGAGGCGTGAAATGGTCATATCCAAGATTATTAATGGAGCTTTAAATATTCAGTCGTACAGGTGTCACAGGTGGAATTAATATTGTAGATGGATGGCTCTTGTTGCTACAGAGAACCTGGGTAAAGGTCATAAAGGTGATATATCACACACACACACACACACACACACACACACACACACACACACACACACACACACACACGCACGCGAATATGCAATTACCATGGGATGTTCTAAAGTACACTACTTAAGAAAAATGTCCGCATGATGTTCGATTCGACACAGTTACGTCATTTAGAGATTTATAAAGGTTTTCTGACAGTTTGTGTTTGTTACAGCCAGTACGATTTATAGTTAGACCTTATTGGTGTTTTTTAGTGAGAGAAAAATTCGTCTTAGTATCAAATTTACATAAATATATTCCTGGCTGCTGGTGAGTGTGGTGTTTAGTAATGTCATAGGACCCGATACAGATATCACTGATGGGATTTGTTTTCGTTCGTGATTCACATCCGGATGGCTCGCTCGGTTATTAAGTGAGGATTTACGTATCAATATGAACGACACACTACCACTTACTGCTGTGATAAATACGATGACACAAGAGGAGATTCTCAGCTATAGGTACTTACGTGTTGATCATACGTACTGCACACACACACACACACACACACACACACACACACACACACACACACACACACACACATTCATAAAAATACGTAACAAGCACTAATTGTAAACATATGTACGCATAATCACGATGAGTACACACACACACACACACACACACACACACACACACACACACACACACACACACACACACACACACACACACACACACACAGACACACACACACACACTCAAACATCTCGTTCCGACAGCCGATAGCACAAATTCATGAGCGTGAGGAATTAAGTCCTTCAATTATAGAGATACGCATATGGAATCCGTTGCCGCTGGAATGGTGCAGGTGTTAATATTTCAGGTGTAATTAAGACCAAAGGTAGGATGGAGATATTGCATTTAACTTAACCTAACCAAACCTAACCTAACCAAACCTAACCTAACCTAACCCCTGCAAGTATAGGGTGATTAATCTTCAGGTGAAATTAAGCTTGGATGCCTAATATTCAGGTAATCTAATTATTCTTCCCCGCGTATTACAAGTCCTCTATATTATTATTGTAATATTCCAGCTACTTTTCTTGATCTCACGTTATGTATGGGTTGAGTTACGCTATATACGGGCTGTGTTGTTAAGATAAGTGTCTTTGTTTATGTGAGCCGGTTATAGTGTTATTGATGGTGAAGGTCGATACATCTCTCTTTGTTCCTTCTCTTTGTGTGTCTTTGATCGCCTGAGTGTGTGTGTGTGTGTGTGTGTGTGTGTGTGTGTGTGTGTGTGTGTGTGTGTGTGTCAAACAAAACTCGGGCGGCACCTCGCTTCTTGAACGTCTTTTTTTTTTTTTTTGGGGGTCGTAATTTGAGACAGAGAGACGAGACAGACAGGCAGACAGAGAGACAGACATATAGGTAGACAGGGATGTGTGTCTTATCTTTGCTCTGTCGTTATTCCTTTTGTCATACAATTTTATCTGACAGTTTTCACTCGCTGCTAACTGTAACTCTTCTTTTGTAGCGTTACGTATTTATTTAGTTTTTAGAGAAAGGTGAAAAATTCTGACGATCTCTATGTATTTCATATTTCGGGGCAGCACACGATAGGAGAGAATTTTATACCCACATATTTTGAAAAACTCTGTGGAAATGTTATGATAGAATTCGTAATATCAGCGTATATATTCGTGTTATTGTTATCATTATCGTTTTTATCATATATAAGCTGGATTATATAGTGGAACGATACTTAGGTGGACTAATATCCTGCTAAGCTGGTGGAGTAACCCACTAGCTGGTAAATAACAGGATAAGGTGAGGCTAGGTTAGGTTAGGTTAGGTTAGGTTAGGTTAGGTTAGGTTAGGTTAGGTTAGAATGATAGAAAATATAATCATCATCACCCCCATTTCTTTTTGGCTTCACATGTCGCCTTTGATAACTATGGAGTCAAAAACACCCCGACGATGATGAGTTATTTACCGCCGCTTGTTTATGTGTCAGGCGTGAAGGTAGGGGGGACCAGGTCGATGTTTACGGGTTATAAAAACAGCTGAGCATCACAAAAATGTCCTGAGAATATAAACGATGATAGAGAAACTGGAGAAGAGAATGAGAATATATTGGAACATTGGACGGGGTATATTTGACCTGTAATCCAGCGGGACCCACACTCCACTTTCTCTGTTATATATGTTCTTATTAGTGACCTCTGACCTTTGACCTTCAGTATCTGAGTAAGGAATAAATAGAGAGTCAACACTCTTAGTAGTGAAACAGTTTTCATTACTCATGGCTGGTTATAAAAGGCGGCCGCCCGAGAACAGTTTGTAACGTGATGAAAGATTTAGGTAGAAATAAAGCGATTGTCGGCATTGGCTGTTGAAGGTAAACCATCTAGTACCTCTCTCTCTCTCTCTCTCTCTTTGTATATATATATATATATATTGTTACGACCGTGTCGTATTTTTTCTATTTTTTTTTATATAACAGCTCCCATGTTCCATATTATTCCTGTAATGATGTGTTAAATTTACTATTATATATTCTAGTCACCTTACCCTGTGCTGGTAAGGTTTTAACTGTCATTATTTGTTCAAGCCCATCTTAATTCTTTATTTTGTATTGTAACCAGCATTCTTTGTTCTCTAACGACCATCTGCATCGTTAAACGACCCACCGGCGGGTCGCGTGGCGGGAGCCGACCTTATATATAGGACCCACCAACTGACTTGAGTTAGTTCAGTCCTCTTGTCATACAGTCCACATCCTTTGAGTGTCACTTGTTACTTATACTTAATTTATTTGTGTTGTTCCTGTCGCCACCAATGTGGTATATCTATGTGAGTACCTATTTATGTCTCTGTTTGTGTCCATCAGTATTTGCTTAGTTGTATTCAAGTAATTCAGTGTTGTTTCACGTTAGTTAATTTCAGTGATAGTTTTTATGTTTATGCAGTGTTAACGTAATCCAATGCTTTATTTTTATTCTTTTGATGTTTCGATGTTTTGTATCACTTGTGTCTTAAAAGTTTCGATGGTGAATCAATTTGTTGTGACAGCCTACGAGGCTCTGTATTGTGTTAATATTTAATCAATTAAATTCTTAAAGGTTTACTTTATTTTTATTCTTTTAATTTACTTCACTTTTTTTTGTTTGGTTACTCCTAGAACCTGGATATTTAAGTAAATTAAGAGACGGCGTAACAATATATATATATATATATATATATATATATATATATATATATATATATATATATATATATATATATATATATATATATATATATATATATATATATATATATATATATATATATATATATTCTTCTGTGTTGAAGGTACCTGTATTTACCTGTACTAGAATAGGAAAGGGAAAATCGCTCTACAGCGAGATATTTGTGGTACGATATTTCAGGAAAAACACAGTTAGGAAAAAATTTTGATCCTTTGGACCTGGGATGGAAAAAGAGGCGCCGTAGCAATATATTGATATTGGTTATTATTGAACAAAATATTACAACTAGGACAAAAAATATGTTAATTCTGTGGACGTGCGGCGGAAGAGAGAAAAGGGTAAACAAATGTTTGCTATTTGCCGAAATATTTTATACACGTTGTGTTTCTGGCGGTAAAAATATTTAAAGTTTAAACTATACACAGTAGTGAAGGAGCGGGCCGTCGAAATCCCTCCCGGCCGTAAAGCTCACACCTGGCTGGCCGCCCCACCTCCCTCAAGGAAAACTCCTAACCTGAGAAATCTTTAGCGCCCGGCCTCTCACCCCTCACCACCTCCCTCTCCCTCTCTCCTAACCCTCCCCCTTCTCCCTCCCCCTCCCTTCTCACCTTCTCCCCCTCCCTTCCCACTCTTCCCATCTCACTCACCCCACGCCCCCACCCTACGCCCCCACCCCAACATCCTCGAGAGCCAATATATATTCTGTGAGGAGGAGGACCTGCTGGCTGGTGGGAGGATTTTTGACCTGAAGCTGACCTTTACGGAACTAACAATACACCAGTTATATATATATATATATATATATATATATATATATATATATATATATATATATATATATATATATATATATATATATATATATATATATCTTGATAAAATCACACGGGAAAAGGGAAACAACGGAGCACCTTAGCTTTCGTCTTATATATTCGAAGTAAAGTTTATACATATTATACAGAAAATTTACTTAGAATCAGTTACCAGTTGTTCTGTACACCGTGGCGTGGGTGTCAACCTTCTCAGTTGACAACATCAACAACGGTGCTCAGTGATGATGATTATGGTGGGGGGGGGGGCGGGTTGGAGGCCTCCCCTGGTGGTTAAATTATGCTTGATGCTGTAAAGGAGAATTTAAAGACCCTGACAAGAAGGAAGATTTTTCTCTGGAGATATGGGATATAAACATAATGGTGGTCAGGAGGGGTTTTTAAAGACCTACAAACAACAACAACAACAACCGTTCTCTATGACCTACAAGAGTTAAAACCTTCTGTTGATGTAGTATATATAACGTTTAGAGACCCATAAAATAACACGTGAAAGATTTCTTGCCCCATAAGTAGTAAAGAAACCTCAATGTAATCCAGAGTAATATTTTAAAGATCTTGGCGACAGCAGCAGCATACAGATTGAGGGAAGAGCTAGCCACATTCTCAGAGCCTCCCAGTGACCCTAAGTTAAGCCTGCGAGAGATATGAAGTGCACGTGTTGACAATGTTTATCTTCGGCTCTCGTGTGTGTCCACCGAGGGGGTAATCTCCTGAATAAATATCCTGGTTGACATTCAACAGCCCGTCTACTGGGAATCATTTACCTTTGGTTGATTTTGCAAAGGGAAGAGACCGCAATTAGATCCAGGAGGAGTAGGAGTGAGAGGAAGAAGAGGAGGAGTGAGAGAAAGAGGAAGAGGAAGGGGGGAGGGTATGATATCTTTGAGATGTTGTGTTCTTCAGCTTGGGAATCTCCTTCCTTTTAAGAATTGAGAGAATAGTCGGAGCTGAGTAGTTTTGATTCCAGTGGCCGTCTTTTGAGAGAGATGAAGGATGAATGAACTTTAGGTGGCGTCTTTGATGAGTTAAAAGGAACACAAATTAAGACGTTTATATTTTTTTCTTCTCTTCTGGTTTAACGTTAAGAATTACCGAGGGTACAGCTAGTGTTTGTGTATCAGCGACCTGTGATGTAGCGAAAACCTTGTAGACACTAATGAATTACAAGGTTACGATATATACTTGATAATATATGTGTGTCTATATCACGCTAAAGAGGGGAAACTTTTTTCTTTTTATTCCTACAACTTAATTGAAATTACTTCGTGGGTGATAAAATGTGGTGGGTTAGGTTAGGTTTTAGACTAACGGTATGTGGGTGGATACTGTTCTCTTGTTGCGGTTAATGTACGTAGACTAAACCTCAGTGTGAGTTGTAATCTGTGTTTATATCTGTGTGTATATCTTGGAGTAACCTAACCTAACCTAACCTGACCTGACCTGACCTGACCTAACCTAACCTAACCTAACGCGATGGATCACCCTCTCTACTTAAAAATTACAGATGACACAAACAAACAAAAATAATAAAAACAAAAATGAGGAAAAACTCAGCTATCATTTCCTAGATTAGTTTAGAGAAATTTCATCTTTAAGAAAATAATGAACTCTTCTGGCCACTGATATTAAGAGTAAAATCAATGTAACTGGAAAGATCTCGTGGGGGGGGGGTGGAGTCTTCATGTCTGTCAGAGTAAGGGTCATTATTGTGTGTGTGTCTGTGTGTAGTGTTTCTGCTTGAAGCTGGATTTGGGAGATGGAGGGCGGAGAAGAGATTTTTTTTTTTTTGGGGAAAGGGAGGAATGAGAGGAAAGGAGATTAGGGGTGAGAAGAGTTACTCAGTTCAGGGGTGAAGAAATTCAGGAGGAGGTAAGAGGGCGGGCTGACCGCCTAGCTAAGCTAATAGTGTGTTTGGGTTGTGTCATGGGTTAGTTATTGTCTGCCGGTACAGGCACTAGACAGCCTACCCTGTCCCATTTATGGGTGTTTTGAGGGCCTTAGTTCATATTCCGCCGGATGACAAATGACTAGCAGGCATGTGGGGAATTGGGGGAGGGAGGGGTTGAATGCCTGCCACCTGCCTACCTTCCTTCGCCTACCTTCGCCTTTCTTCCTTCTTCTGCTCCTTCCTTCCTTCCTTCCTACCTACCTACCTACCCACCCACTCACCTACCTACCCACCCACCCACCCACCCACCCACCACCAACTCCCACCCACCCACCCACCCACCACCCACCCACCCACCCACCCTAACCAAACCATAAACACCATGTTGGACCTCATCTCACAAGATACATGACGATAAGCTGATAGTTTATGTGTAACAAGTTGGTGGGAAGTTGTAGCTTGTTGTGGTGTCAGGTGTGAGTAGATGCTGTGGTAGTCAGGAGAGGTGGGACTAGAGGGAGAGGTGGGGGGGTGGGAAGGGAAGGGAAGGTGAGAGTAGAACATGAAAGAAAATGTAGAAGGAAGAACAACAATAATAACAACAACAATATCAACAAAAACAACACCACCAACAACAACAACAAACACCATAAGAACAACAAGAATAAAGGTGTTAATAGATAAAGAGTGAAAAGAGGGAAAGTTAAGGTAAAACAAGACGGTGAATCAAAGAGACTCCAGCCACCAGAGTGTGAAAATCATCTTGGTGAATCTGTCTTGGTCACAATCTCCCTCGTTGCCAACCTTATATGCCCTCAGCGCTTGGGGGAATCTCTCTCACTCTTATTGTCTCACTCTTATTGTCTCACTCTTACTGTCTCACTCTTACTGTCTCACTCTTGCTGTCTCACTCTTGCTGTCTCACTCTTACTGTTTCACTCTTATTGTTTCACCCTTACTGTCTCACTCTTACTGTCTCACTCTTGCTGTCTCACTCTTACTGTTTCACCCTTACTGTCTCACACTTACTGTCTCACTCTTGCTGTCTCACTCTTGCTGTCTCACTCTTACTGTTTCACTCTTATTGTCTCACTCTTACTGTCTCACTCTTACTGTCTCACTCTTGCTGTCTCACTCTTACTGTTTCACCCTTACTGTCTCACCTTACTGTCTCCTTTACTGTCTCACTTGCTGTCTCCTCTTACTGTTTCCTCTTTTGTCTCACTCTTACTGTCTCACCTTTACTGTTGTCTCACTCCACACCCTCACTATCACACTCACTATCACACCCTCACTATCACACCCCACTATCACACCCTCACTATCACACCCTCACTATCACACCTCACCATCACACCCTCACTATCACACTCACTATCACACCTCACTATCACACCCTCACTATCACACTCACTATCACACCTCACTATCACACCTCACTATCACACCCTCACTATCAACCTACTCACCACCACACCTCACTATCACACCCTCACTATCACACTCTCACTATCACACCCTCACTATCACACTCTACCATCACACTCTCACTATCACACCCTCACTATCACATCACACCTCACTATCACACTCTCACTACACACCCTCACTACCACACCCCTCACTATCACACCTCACGATCACACCCTCACTACCACACCCTCACACCATCACACCTCACTATCACACCTCACTATCACCCCTCACCACACCCTCACATCACACCCCACTATCACACCTCACTATCACACCCCTCACTACCACACCCTCACTATCACACCTCACTATCACACCTCACTATCACACCCTCACTATCACACCTCACACCTACCATCACACCTCACTATCACACTCTGTATCACACCCTCACTACCACACCCTCACTACCACACCCTCACCACCACACCCTCACCATCACACCCTCACTATCACACCCTCACTATCACACCCTCACTATCACACCCTCACATCACACCCTCACTGTCACACCTCACTATCACACTCTCACTATCACACCCTCACTATCACACCCTCACTATCACACCCTCACTGTCACACCCTCACTATCACACCCTCACTGTCACACATTTTTCACCCTACCCAGCATGTATTGACTGACACAAGAGCCGCCTTCCTCCCACCCTCCCTCCCTCCCTCCCTCCGCCTCCTGACTTTCATGTAAAAGAGGGAATTTACTAGCTGCTTCTGTAGAGACGATATGATGGGATAGCTATGGCTGTGTGTGTGTGTGTGTGAGTGTGTGTGTGTGTGTGTGTGTGTGTGTGTGTGTGTGTGTGTGTGTGTGTGTGTGTGTGTGTGTGTCTAGGGTGAATTTGCAAGCGCCATCACCCGTCTAAAAGTTGAAATGACAGTATTGGTAATTTCATTCTCACACACACACACACAAAAACAAAGGTATTAGTGTCCGGGTAGATTCATCAATCGTGTTTCAAAGAATTCTGACACCCTGTTGACAGCTGAACGACAACAGGTAGTAGGGGACGAGAGGCAATATACTGACACCCAATGAGCGAGACACACGGGCATTGGACCTCTAGAGTCTAGTACCTCGACCAGACCCCCCACCCCCTAGTACCTGACCCAGACTCCTGTTCCTCGACCAGACACCCTAGTGCCTCGACCAGACCCCCCTAGTACCTCGACCAGACCCCCCAGTACCTGAACCAGACCTCTAGTACCTGAACCAGACTCCTCAGTACCTCGACCAGACTCCCCCTAGTACCTCGATCAGACACATAAGAACATAACATAAGAAAATAAGGAGTCTGCAATAGGCCGGTTGGCCTGTGCATGGCAGCTCCTGTCGAGAGTTACCACCACTTCTATCATCCATGAATCTATCTAGCCTCCTTGAAACTTTCCAGAGTTCCCGCACTTACTACAAAGTTGCTGCTTAGTTCCACTCGTCCACCACCCTATTTGTGAACCAGTTTCTTCCTATCTCCCTCCTAAACCTAAACTTATCCAACTTGAACCGTTGCTCGAGTTCTATCCTGCTCGGATATTATAAGAACTTTATCTATATCCCCTTTATTGATTCAATTCAATTTCAATTGTTTATTCCTTGATAGAGGAAGGGATCCTAGTGCTGTCACTAGGCCCTGTACAATGACACCAATCATCTGGCGTGAAAGTATATACAGTATAAATATTATAAAGGGCTTACTAAAGCCTAGGAAGGAAGGATGTTCCTTTAACACATAATTAATATTATTTACAAAATATCTGGCCAGTATTGAGGATCATCGTGTTCCGTCAGGGGTCGTGGAGGGTTGTCCAGCAGGCGTCACGGAAGCGTTGTGTGTGGGGACATCTTAGGAGGTAGTGAATAAGGGTGGGCTGTCGGGTCTTCTGCATAACGCACAAGAGCGTTGCTCAGGGATGTGGGGATACCAATCTCCCAAGCAGTCATATCCAATGAGATACGGGCAGCAATCACGTCCCCTTCCGCGACCCTTTCCCGTAGACGTATGAGAAGTCAGGAAGTTTACGGAGACATCGTACCATGTGGGCGGGAGTCCAGGGATGGCTGCTTCTCGAGCTTCTGTTGCGGCGGATTTGGGTCCTAATCTGTAAGAGTGTTCGAGAACAACGTAGTCAGGTGTGGCCTTGTTGCAGCCAGTCTTGGCAAGGTCATCTGCTGCCTCATTCCCCAAGATAACGACAGACTAGGTATCCATAAGAATGTCACAGACGGCCTTCATCCTGAAGTTTGGATGTTAACCCTCGTATTCGGAGGATGAGGTCCTATTTCCCCAGATCCAAATGCGATCCCGTCGAGAGCAGACCTGGAATCGCAGCAGACAAGCAAGGGCAGAAACCATCTGCTTCTTCCTCAGCGAGAAGGGCAGCAAGGAGGGCTATTAGTTCAGCCTGAGGAGGATGCCCCGTCAGACCCTTTATTGATTCCTTTCATCCACTTAAATACTTCTATCATATTTCCCAGCACTCTTCGTCTTTCTAGGGAATGCAATTTAATTTTCTTTAACCTATCCTGATATGGAAGGCTTCTAAGTCCCGGATTCATTTTTGTCATTCTTCGCTGCACCGACTTAGTGAATTTATATCCATTCTATAATAGGGCACCAGAACTGAACCGCATAATCGAGGTGCGGCCTGACTAGCGCAAGATATAGTTGCAATAGACCTCTGCACTCTTGTTACTTACACTTCTAGATATAAAACCCAATACTCTGTTTGCCTTATTTCGAAACATTAACGCAATGTTTTCTAGGTCGTAGGTCCGGCTATAAGTACCCCTAGGTCTCTTTCACAAGTCGACTTCTCTAGGTTGATGTTGTTAAGGCTGTATGCATTGACAGTATTTGTTCTTCCAATATTAAGTACGCTGCACTTGCTGGTGTTGAATTTCATTTGCCATTTTTCAGACCACCCCTGCAGTTTATTTAGATCCTCCTGTAGCATTTGCATCCTGCCCTGAATTTATCTGCCGCCCTATTTTGGTGTCATCCACAAACTTGCTTATGTCACTGCTGATCCCAGTATCTAGATCGTTTATGTAGATTATGAACAAGAGTGGGCCTAGTGCTGACCCCTGGGGAACCCCACTGGCTACACTGCCCCACTCAGATTTAACACCATCTACGCTGACCCTCTGCGTTCTATCGGTGAGCCATGATTTTATCCAATTTAAAACTTCCCCTCGATACCATGAGCCTTAATTTTTCTCAGAAGCCTTTGATGCGATACTCTGTCCAGACACCCCTAGTACCTCGACCAGACCTCTAGTACCTGGACCAGACACTTTCTAGTACCTGGACCAGACACCCCAGTACCTGGACCAGACCACTCCCTAGTACCTGACTAGACACCCTAGTACCTGACCAGACACCCCTTAGTAGCTCGACCAGACACCCTGCTACTCTGGACTAGACTACCCCAGTACCTGGACTAGACACCCCTAGGTACCTGGACCAGACACTCCCTAGTACTGACCAGATTCCCCTAGTACCTGGACCAGACCACCCCTAGTACCTGGACCAGACACCCCTAGTACCTGGACCAGACACCCCTAGTACCTCGAATTAGACACTCCCTAGTACCTGGACCCAGACACCCAGTACCTTGACCAGACACCCCTAGTACCTGGGATTCAGACTTCCCCAGTACCTGGACCAGACCACTCCCTAGTACCTGGGATCCAGACACTTTAGTACCTGGACCAGACACCTTAGTACTCGGGACTGACACCCCTAGTACTCTTGACCAGACCCCCCTAGTACCTCGCTGACCAGACACCTCAGTACCCTCGACCAGACCCCTAGTACCGACCAGACACCCCTAGTACTGACCAGACACCCCTTAGTACTCGACCAGACTCCCCCCCTAGTATCCTTCGACCAGACCACCCCTAGTACCTGGACCTGACCCCCCTGGTACCCAAGGACCAGACCCTCCTAGTACCCGGAACCGAACCGCTATCATAACCTGACTCACGTAACTAAAACTAACACTTCATTATACTTAATTTACTTCTCACTAAACATAACTTATTCCTAACTTAACCGAACTTTATCTGCCATTAACCTAACGTAGCGTAACCTTACCTAACCATGTATTAGTTCCACCGTGACTGTCAACAAGCCAGCATACTGTAGACCGCAAGCTGATATCACGTCGTTGTGAGCTGACGACGTCTCTCTCTCTCTTCTTCTTGCTCTTTCTCACTCTTCCGCTTCACTTTTCGCACAAGACTAAGCAGGACCAAGGCGAAATCTTCCCAAAAGATCGCCGATATGACGCCGTGGGAGGATCAAACGCTGCCTTCAAAGTGATTTCCTTGTTTTGGAGGCAGAAAGGTCACGGGTTCCAGTCTCTCGAGGACCATGGGGGTGGAGTGGGGACCTGACCTACTTTGTGGGATTCCTCGAACTGCGGCAGGATCGGAACTAGTTGCTGGTGTACTCCTAACATTAGATCCTAGAACAGTGACATGGCTTACGGAGAGGCACCACAACGTTTATGGAAGTGCAGCAGATATGGTCCTTTTTGCTGCCTGTCGAAGGTCATATACCCCCTCCACCCACACACACACACACACACCCTCAATTCTACCTATCATAAATGCCCCTTTAAACCTCCAGCAGTTTCAACCATTAAGACTCTACTTCTTACTCCCTAATTCTAAGGCCGAGGTCCATTAAAACTAGGGTCACACACACACACACACTCTTTCCTCCACCGTGCTGTTTGGACTGATGGCTGACTGGGAAGATTGATGGGCATCGTTACTCATCCGCCAGTCACTAGCACAGATTCTCTCCCTCACTTTCTGTCTGTCTGTCTGCCTGCCTGCCTGCCTGCCTGTGTATCTGCTTCTCTATAGTGTTGCTTTTTTCTCTTTCTGTCTGTCTGTATATATGTTTTTTTTTCATCTCTGGGTGTCTCTTTCTGCCTGTCAATCTCTATCTCTTGTCTTTCTGTACCTCCCTTCCTCTCTTTTGTTTCCCTACACTCAGTTATCTGTCTCTTGCTGGTGCTGGCCGGGAAGATATTCATCCCTCACTCTGAGGAAAGCCTCGACCACCTTCCTAACACTGGTACAGGGAAATTGCCTCAAGAGCCCTGATCTGACAACACAGTGAGGATCATCCATCTTTCAAAGATTACTGCTGCTGCTGCGGCGTCAATATGGCCTCCAACCTCCCTTTAAAGCCATACCTTCTCCACACATTTTATAACCTAACTATCGTAATACCCCCAGCTGAGTTAGTTAAGTCATAGATCTATGCAGTATTCGGCGACTGTTGCCTCATAGTCTATGTCTGCGACTGTTGTTGGTTTAGAGGCCGAAGATCTTGTCCTGAGACACAGCAGAACAGACCTGAGCAGAGGGAATGATGGGCGTCTGTTCAGGTAACAGCCAGTCTGGCACCTTACACTAGGTCCCATCCTGCCCAATGTTGTCAACACCAGAGGAGTGAAGCTGCCTTGGTCCACGTTCTCGTTTCTCCTGTGTGCAGCTTCGAGAGTCAGGTCACGGTGACATATGGTCAGGGCGGGCATATCATCCACTGCCAACCGTACTTTAGAGCAATAGCATCTGCGAATTCTTGTTTATTATGGCTGAAGCCGGTTGCCTTTATCGGTGAAGTTGTTAGCCAGTTTCCGTTCCCACCTCATGTGCTGCCTCTACTTTTTTCTTCACGATCTTTGACAGTTGTTGCATCAATAGTTGAAAATTTTCCCTTTGGTTGCACTGCCGTTCTGTCGTAATGGAACGTCAAATTTTTTAGTAGGTCGTTGGTGAGTTTTGAGCTTCTCTGTGCTCGATAAACTCTACCACTACTACTACAAGTAAAGTCGTTGGTATAAGGAAAGGCGACAAAATTATACCCCTTTAAATAAGATCCTCTGTCTCCGTGTACCCAGAAGGAAGAGTACAGGTTAGTGTAAATACTGTATAAGATGATTACTGCTTGAAACAAGAACTTCATGACAGAGGTATCAATGAAAATGATGTACTGTGTAATGTAAGTACCGCACGGTGTAATTACGGTGTTAAACTAAATACCGAAGATGATGACTTTCGTATCCTCTTCCCCATGTCCTTGTTTATATGTATAATTAATATGGATAGAATATCAATGTATAAAAACAATGAGTCAGTTGATACCTATATGAATGAATGTGTATGTCTGAGTATTTTGTATTCATGCTTATATGTAAACATGTGGAGTTATAGGAGAGAAAAGTATGCATATGTATATTATGTATACCTGCTTACATTAACACACAGGTGGTTCACGTTACTAAGACGCCTAAAGAACCCGTACTTAATTTTTTATCTACTTAGTTACCTGAACAACGGTAGGGAGGGTAGGAGAGAGAGAGAGAGAGAGATGAAAGGGGGAAGTGAAGGAAGGAAGGTGAGAGGAAAAAAAGAAGGGGTGGGATGGAGGAAGAGAGGGAGGGGGGGTGAGGAGAAGAAGAGAGAGAGAGAGAGAGAGAGAGAGGCCAACAGAACTTCATAAACGGAATATAAGTTACATTATCAACAGTAAAAACAGTGGTAGCGAGGCTGTGGCAGGGCTGGGAGCGACCGCCACCTTGATGCATCTTATTAAAAAATTCCCAACATTCCCACACATTCCAGGCGACAGGAATCCCCCCTCTAGGCTACATCTTACAAACCACAGATTTTTCTGAAATCCCACAAAATATTCCGGAAATCTTATATACCCGCGAGACGAGACCCGCAGAAATGATAGGTTTTTTTCTCTCTGTCTCTCTCTTTTGGGGGATGGTTAATGAATGGAAACTGAATCCTGGTGGACTTAATTCAGTTAAATTTCTACTGTACTGAGTGTGTGTGTGTGTGTGTGTGTGTGTGTGTGTGTGTGTGTGTGTGTGTGGGTGTGTGTGTGTGGGTGTGGTAGAAGCTGTGTGAAGGAGAGGAGATAAAGAACAAGGCGTCAGGCAGGTGTAATAAATAATAGGTTGAGGTAGGTGGTCAGGCACGTCACCTCCATCAGTGGGTGACAAGGGCTGTTGTTATGAGGAGAGGAGAGGGTGTAATTACCTCATGGCAGGTGGAGAGTTTTGTAATGGTGGTGTTCTTCGTCAGGTGGTTCCTCCCCCCTAAAAATTACCCACCGATCTTGAGAGTTCTACCTGGTGATTAATTCTCCTTTATGTGTCTTTCTTACTATTTGTACAGACAGGGCCGTCCCTAGGAGGGTGCGGGGCCCGGGGCAACTCAGCCACTGCGGGGCCCCAGATTATGCGGTCAGAGGAACCCACCCTCACCAACCCCCATGGGACTGTCGCTATGGATGGTAAGGTCACGGTTGCGATGTTGGCGTAAGCCGTCAGGTCAGATTAACCAGTCAACAGGTAATGTGTCCGCGGTCACTGGGTCAAGTGCTGGGCCCCGGGCAGTCGCTCCTGTTCGCCCCCCCTAAAGGACGGGCCTGTGTACAGGTATATTATCTATAAATTTGTCTACTTATCGTTTATTAACATAGCAGATATACTGTCTGTCTGTCTGTCTGTCTGTCCGTCCGTCCGTCCGTGTCACATTTGGTACCTGGTCGATAATTCTACATAAATCCAACAAAATAAAAGTTCAAGTTTGATGAGTAAGTTCTTACCACCCGAGTACTCCTGACCATCTTCACTACTCGAGAGGGAAATGTGCAAATGAGATGGGAAAGATAAAATTAAGTATAGTTATTAATTAACGAGTAAGAATACCTGGGCTAATTAATTATAGGTAACTGGCCCCTAATTTCCCCCCCCCCCAAAAAAAAAGAATACAAAATAAATACAGACCTTTAAACCAATAATAATAAATAATAATAATAATAATAATAATAAATAATAATAAATAATTACGTCACAGACTTTTCAATCTAGATAAAATCCTCTAAATATTTTTTTCTCTTAATTAGTTGGCAAATTAATATGCAAATAACTACAATTGCTTTCTGGATATGATGAATACTTCTGTTTTTGTGACTTTAATTCCCCACGGATGTTTATTTTTCATTATGCAGGTGGGAGGGGTGAGAGGAGGAGGAGAGAGAGAGAGAGAGAGAGAGAGAGAGAGAGAGAGAGAGAGACCTAATGTATTGCTGTTGATTTTTTTTTCTATTTCTCGGTTTGTTTGTCTGTCCATCTATGTACTTATTTTCTCCTAATTCACTAGAGTCGGTGCAGCGAAGAATGACAAAAATGATTCCGGGATTTAGAAACCTTCCATATCAAGATAGATTAAAGAAACTAAACTTGCATTCCCTAGAAAGACGAAGAGTGCGGGGAGATATGATAGAAGTATTTAAGTGGATGAAAGGAATCAATAAAGGGGATATAGATAAAGTTCTTATAATATCCGAGCAGGATAGGACTCGAAGCAACGGATTTAAGTTGGATAGTTTAGGTTTAGGAGGGGGATAGGAAGGAACTGGTTCACAAATAGGGTGGTGGACGAGTAGAACAAGCTTAGCAACTATGTAGTAAGTGCTGAAACGCTGGAAAGTTTCAAATGGAGGCTAGATATATTCATGGATGATAGAGAGTGGTAGTAACTCTCGACAGGAGCTGTCATGCACAGGCCAACCGGCCTATTGCAGACTCCTTATTTTCTTATGTTCTTCTTATGTTCTTATCACCACCATCACCATCACAACTATCACCACTACCACCACAATCACTACCACTATCACCACCACCACGTCACAAACTACCGATGTGAGAGATCTTTCTACAATGGTATTCTCATCGTATCTCAAATGAGAGAGACAACAGCTGCTAGAGCCTTCCTGAGACATATAATTCACAATTTATCGCCAAGAAACATATTTTGTGTCTCAGGCTCAAGGGAACAGTTCCTCAAGAGACGTCGCCAGGAAAGAGATGGTCGCCATTATCATGCATGAAGCTCCTTTCTCGATCTCCAGTAAATTACAATTTAACTTATGAAAAATTAAGGTGATAAATTCAGGCCTCTTAACCAGACATGAGGGAAGTGTTTCAGTGAGAGACAGTTTGTTGGCTGAGTCTCTTGGTAAAGTGTAGCGTCTCCCGGGCCAGTTCTTATTCTTTACAACAGAAGAAAATATGTCGCCTTTTTCTGTGAGTGTGAGCAGTATAGCCTAACACCTTCTGTCACCTCATATTTTCTTTAATTAGTCAGGTGTTTGTTTCCAAGGGCGTTTTATTTTATTTTCCTTGTGACAGTGACATACTAATCCCACGTGTTGATTTCCATTAAACTCTAGATTAGGCTTTCAGTAACGTCTTGCCAGTGGGGGTGTTTGGTAAGATTAGGTCAGTGTGAACTTAATTTAGGTAATATTGCAATGGATTACCTTAAATTGGGGTAGGTTAGGTCACTTCAGGTCAGTGTGGTTTAATTTAGGGAAGATTACAATTGATTACCTTAAATTGGGTTAGGTTACGTTAGCTTACATCTTCTTTATCAGTTTCGTTTATCTTGTAGTTAAAAACGCGACAAAAAATTATTTATTCATAATCATGATGATAGATCCCTTCCCTCGCCCTCCTATCCATCCTCAGTGTAATATTATACGTTACGCTGTTGCCTCAGTCAGCTCTACACTTCCACGAGATCCAAGAACCCTCCAACATTTCCTGCCGGGGAGTAAGACAGCGGCTCTCAATCTTTTCTCAGTTGCTAAGCCACTTGCTGGCAAACTTTGGCTTCCTCCCTCAGGATGCTGCTGTCCTGAGGGGGATTCACCTTCTCCTGCCTGTAATTTTTAGCGGAGGTTCTTCCACCCTCTGAAGAGTGTGTGTGTGTGTGTGTGTGTGTGTGTGTGTGTTGAAGTTGTTGGCAGTTTTCTCCTCTCAGTGATTTGGGAACTAACTTCTTCCTCTGATATAAGAATTCTTCCCCATCTGTGGGTTTCGTTGATGGGAGTTGGAGGGTGTTTGTGTTGTGCTCTTTGATATATTTTATATATGAAGCAGGGTAGGGGTTTATATACCTACTGAAAAGGAGAGAGAGAGAGTATAATTTAGTAGATCGTGCACATGTATACAAAGAAGAAGGGAGATTTTAAGTGAGAGACAGACAGACAGAGACAGACAGACAGACAGAGACAGACAGACAGACAGAAAGGAGGACGGATCTTTATTAAATATCCCGTGATCAAAGGGCGTTGTACCTTGAAAAATAAACACGACTTGAGTAGAGGAGAAGTGGGGGTGGGGATGAGGGTGAGGGAGGCTACCTGGTACTCTGGTCCTTACAAGGTATCGTAAACTATCAGGTAGAATCATCTCTCATTGTTTATTGGATTCTCAGAGTTCAGAGAGCACCGTAACTACGACCTTTATCCTCTGTCAAATTTAGACATTATCTCACAACTCTACCAAAGGTTTCAGATAGCCTGTGTTTTCTAAAATTTACTTCCCTCCCCCCCAAAAAAGTACTCCTCCCCCCTCAAAAAAGTCACCCCTTCCCCCAAAGAGGTAACATCCCTACCCCAGAAAGTACCTCACCCCCCCAAAAAAGTACCTCCTCTTCCCCCCCCCAGAAAAAAAATAGATCAAAGAAAATATATTCATCTCTCTTTATATATTTCTAGAACAATTAAGATTCATCTGATAGGAATCATTTAAATCTTTCACTCCACTATGAGGGAGCTTGAATACATATTGAAGTGATATTAGTGTCAACAGCTGAGATAAGACTCGAGTTTTTACCACCTCTGAGGGTAAGGTAGAGCTTGAGGAGGACATCGGGGAGAAGGAGGAGAGAGAGAGAGAGAGACTGTCTTCTACTGCATCTTGAAATAACGGGATGACAACCTTTCCTTCTCTTTCTCTCCCTTTCTCTCAGCCAACCATCTCTCACAGCCCACTTCTACTGTACACCCTCTTCACCCCCACCCCTTCTCTCCTCTCCTCTTACCCACTTCCACCCACCGCCACCCGGATGAAATTTTCCCTCGAGTCTTGAAAGAGTGTAGGGAACAGATTAGCGGACCCCTCGTAAATTTATTTACAAAATCATTAGACACGGGAGTTGTACCAGACTTGTGGAAACAGGCAAATGTAGTACCCATATTCAAAAAGGGAGACAGAGCATCAGCGTCAAATTACCGGCCGATCGGTTTGACATCAGTAGTGGGGAAATTTCTTGTATCAATTATAGCAGATAGCATCCGATCGCATCTAGAGAAAAGCAAATTAATCTACGACTCTCAACATGGGTTTACAAAGGGAAAATCTTGTCTAACAAATCTGCTGACGTTTTTTAGGAAAGTCTTCGAGGTAGTAGATAATGACGAAAATTACGATGTTATTAACTTAGACTTTAGCAAAGCATTTGACAGATTACCGCATCAGAGGCTTTTGAGAAAAATTAAGGCTCATGGTATGGAGGGGAAAGTTTTAAATTGGATAAAATAATGGCTCACCGATAGAACGCAGAGGTTCAGCGTAGATGGTGTTAAATCTGAGTGGGGCCGTGTAACCAGTGGGGTTCCCCAGGGATCAGTACTAGGCCCACTCATGTTCATAATCTACATAAACGATCTAGATACTGGGATCATTAGTGACATAAGCAAGTTTGCGGATGACACCAAAATAGGGCGGCAGACTAATTCAGGGCAGGATGCAATTGCATTACAGGAGGATCTAAATATACTGCAGAGGTGGTCTGAAAAATGGCAAATGAAATTCAACACCAGCAAGTGCAGCATACTTAATATTGGAAGAACAAATACTGTCAATGTATACAGCCTTAACAACATCAACCTAGAGAAGTCGACTTGTGAAAGAGACCTAGGGGTACTTGTAAGCCCGGACCTACGGCCTAGAAAACAGTGCGTTGATGTTCGAAATAAGGCAAACAGAGTATTGGGTTTTATATCTAGAAGTGTAAGTAATAAGAGTGCAGAGGTCTTATTGCAACTATATCTTGCGCTAGTCAGGCCGCACCTCGATTATGCGGTTCAATTCTGGTGCCCTCATTATAGAATGGATATCAATTCACTGGAGTCGGTGCAGCGAAGAATGACGAAAATGAATCCGGGACTTAGAAACCTTCCATATCAGGATAGGTTAAAGAAACTAAACTTGCATTCCCTAGAAAGACGAAGAGCGCGGGGAGATATGATAGAAGTATTTAAGTGGGTGAAAGGAATCAATAAAGGGGATATAGATAAAGTTCTTATAATATCCGAGCAGGATAGGACTCGGAGCAACGGATTTAATAAGTTGGATGAGGCTTGACTGAAGGATCATTAGGAACAGGTGTGAACAGGTTACAACATCATGTTAATAAATTAGAAGGAATTGTGTACAGGTGTTAATTGTCTTTGTGGTTTTACCTTCAAATGAAATGTTTATGTCGGCCTGAAGATCTATCTATCTATCTATCTATCTATCTATCTATCTATCTATCTATCTAGGACAAATGAAAATGAGAAGAGAAATATAGAAATAACAGACTGACAAACAGATAGATGGATAGGACAAGGAAACTCAGAGAAGGTAAATAAAGATAAATAGAAAGAGAAAGAGAGACAGACATACTAAGAAACAGACAGAAAGAAAGACATGTAGAGGATTAAGAGAAATAAAGAGCCAGTTAGACAGACAGAGATAGAAGCAACATGGCGACCACTACACAGTTGAACACATTTTTAGGTTTTTTTCATATCTGTGGAATTTTGATGTCACATGAATATGCAACATTGCAAGTTGTTTGTCACAATGAAATATTTTTCACTGCTTTTAAGCACTTTTGTTTTTTTGTTTTCTATCCCTACAACATTTTGTGCTTTGGTCTCTGCTGTTTTTATTAAGGTAATTCTTGGATGTTGTTTTAAAGGTTTCGTAATATATGCTGTGTTTTTTATGTCACGTTATGCTGTTTTAGTTTGGATATTTTATCCTATTTTTGTATTATTTCATTCTATTTTTGTTACGTCATTCTATTCTTATCACTACATCATTACGTCATGGCTTTACGTCACAAAGTATTAACACTACCTCGGCCGAGAGACAACACCCCAATAAGGTAAGGCTAATTTCACTCCTTTATCTGCTTCATACTTAGGCAACTACCACGTGGGCTGAGGTGTTGCAGGAGTGGAGGAGGATGACTGACAGAGGACATACCGCGTCTTGTGAGAGGTGGTGGGTGAGAGGAGGGGGAAGATGAGGTGAGGTGAGGTGAGGTGAGAGGAGGGGGGAGAAGGATGTATGGGATGGTGGGTGAAGATTAGCATTTTGAGGATTTAAAACATTGGAACTTACGTGTAGCTCCAACTAGCTTACTTTTTACATGCAGATAACAGCTTTCACCCCTGCCTATAACTACACAACTTAAGACAGTAATGCTTAAAAACAATCACCCATAATTGAAAAAAAAATCCATTAAAAACTTTCCGCTTACCTCAGAAAAATATTCTCGAATTACGGTTTAAAACATTAAGCTGTCCTGTTATCTCGACGTCACCAGACACCGTAAACTATTTCTTGGAAGTCGTCTTGATAAACCTTTCGTCGTGAGAGAGAAGGAGGCGACAGAGTTTGGGGGTTAAGCTTAACCTACTGGCATTCGCTGAGTCCTCTATTATTAGGTAGGGAGTGAGGAGTGGGAGGTGGGGAATGTGGGAGTGAAGGTAAAGCGAAAAGTGGGGGAAGTGGAGAGGAATTTACGTGACCTTATTCTGTTGTTGCAGCCTTAGTGACCTGACCGCCTGTGAGGATGTAATGATTCAAACTAATGTGTCGACTTAAGTACAGTCTGTCTTCACTCCGAGGCTCTAACTAACTGGAAAGATACTTAGAAATATATTTATAACGTAATGAAACTCCAATAAGGGGTGAGTCAGTGTTATCTTACATAGCATTATTTATTCTTGGCCAGTTGTTCAGGTGACAACTGGTGTGTGTACCTGTCCTGGGTGACAGATTAAGACGGGTCGGAGTGACAGTGTACAATAACACCACGAAGGGTGAAGGGGAGAGGGGGAAGGTGTGTGTTATTGTCTCACCTGTCTCATTAAATCACACAGCACCTGGTTCTTTATGTCTTACTTGTTCAACTAACTCACTAACTCACCCCGTGTAGGTCACCATAACCCATTCAACACCTGGTGGCCACAGCCTCAACGTGGTTATTAAAAGACAACGAAGTCCCCCTTCCCCCCTTCTCCCCCCCCCCCTGTTCTGTTTTCCTGATATATTTGAGGAAAACATCACATAACCAGTTGATTCATCTACAGTCTCCCGTCTGAAGAAAAAATTGGTATGAGCTATTCAACGTGTTGGCTTTTATTTCCCGGTCTTCATTCTACTTCACGGAGCACAAATTGGACCAGTTTTTCACGGCCGACAAGCGGGATGGTCTAGGGGTGTGGTAGAGTGTTGAGGCCCTGATGAGCTTGGGGTTTGTTAGGGAGTTTGAGCGATGGTTGGTGCGTGAGGGTGTGGTAGGGTGATGACAAGGTGATTGGTCTGGGTGTGGCTCGCTGATGAAAGGTGTGTCCCTGCTGGTGTGGTGAGCTGCTGGGGTGTAACATGAAGGATTGGTTGGTCGTGTGGAGGGTGAGGTAGGGTGTTGGACTGGGTGTGTATAGTGTTGAAGGTTTCTTAGGGTGAAGGAGGGCGTTAGTGGTGATGTGTTGGGATGATAACAAAGGTGATGTGGTATGTGTTTACAAACAGACTTTACATAATATATCCCCCCTATCCTCCCTATCCCCCCTCCCCCCTCCCTTTTTACATATTATTCTGTAATTATACACCATCACATTGCTAAGTGCCTGACTCTCCCAGCATCTAGAAATGGTACAGAAATGCGCGCCATCTAGTGATAAACAAAGGGACTAATTTGGGTAGGTCAGACTCGAACCTTGAAATTTCATTGGCACAGTCGTAAGAAGTTTACCATCATTCTTTATCATTGGGTTTATTTTCCTTTACCTCTACGTCAAAAATTTACTTATAGTTTACAGATGAATAATATTGACTTCTACATTGACATATTTATATTGGATTCAGGTGGTTATGTTATTGGGTTAAGCTGCCATCAGGGGAATTCAAGAGTCATTTATTTCCGCGGTGCGTTAGTGTACATTGTGGCACTGTGCCATTGAAGCGATGGTTTATGGCACCATTATCCATTGGCATCACTAAGACAGGAAAATGTAGCACGCCCTCTTTATTGTATCCGTTCATTCTCTCTCTCTCTCTCTCTCTCTCTCTCTCTCTCTCTCTCTCTCTCTCTCTCTCTCTCTCTCTTCCCTTTGAATATTCCATCCTTCCTCACACTCTTTTACTTTTCCTTTCTCTCCATTCTTCCCACAATCTCTCTCATTCTCTCTATCTCTCTCTCCTTCTCTATCACTGCCTACCTCCCCTTGCTTCTTTCATTCTTTATGTAGCTCTTCCCTCCCCCCCTCCTCCCTCTTCCCTCTCTCGGTCTCTTTTATTGTTTTTGTTTTAATCTCTTACTCTTATTCTCCTCGTCTCTCTTTTCTCTTTTCCGTCCCTCTTTCCTTTCCCCTCTGTCTGTTTCCCTCTTTCTCTCTCAGTCTAGATACAGGAAGTTCATTACAATTTATTAATGTAATTACGTGGACATTCTGCAACATTGTATTATAGCAAATGGCACAGGTAGTCATGTAGAGAGAGAGAGAGAGAGAGAGAGAGAGAGAGAGAGAGAGAGAGAGAGAGAGAGAGAGTTAAATAATAAAGATATGAAATAATAAACTAGACAAGATAGTCAAACATCGAATAGTTTAATCGTAAGGTAGTTTAGTGACGACGTAATTCCACTAACAAGGTAGTTGAGGTAGTAGGAGAGTAGTTAGCCATGGATGAAATAGTGTAAATGACTTTTAAGTAAAGTCTCCAGCTACGCCTTAGTTTATCTGAAGTGTCTCCCGTTAAGTACACACCGGAAAAAACTCTTATTAACTGCAAATTGAATAGTCAGGCGACAAATATAAGGAGCGAGTTGGGAAATAAACTGGTGGAGGAAGGAAGGAAGGAAGGAAGGAAGGCGTTCTTGGAGACAAATGATGACTGGGAGGAGGAGGAAGAGAAAAGGAGGGTGAAAGTTGGGTAATGTAGAGTCACACACACACACACACACACACACACACACACACACACACACACACACTCACTCAACTTGAACCTGTTTGTTTCAGTTAAAAAATGAAACAGTACCTTTTAAACAATACAAAACTCGTAAATTAAAAAAAAAATACACAAAAGGTAAATCACATTTTAAGCCATATATTTCAGGCTTACGTTAGTTGACACCTCACAAAGATATCTGAGAGGTATGGGTGTCACTACCTGGTGTTGCTGAACCACCTGTGTACACCTGAGCCGCACTGATGAAAATGATCCAATCTGAACGAAAATTTCAAACCCTATAGAAATATATTAATAAAATATAAAATAAATTACAGTATTTTAGTCCATACAATTGTCAAATAATTTATACACAAAATGAAATAGTCAGGAATTACAATGTAGCTGTGAGTTATGAAAGTAGTGAGTAACATGTTGATAAGATACTCAAGTACTGGGAGTAAAATTACAGTTTGTAATAGTAATTTGTTTAATAATTAAGACATAAAGTAATGTAGTGCCAATACTGTACCCAACATGGAGATAATTCTGAGTCAGACGCTACGGGTAAAAGATTCACAGTATTACCCACTGCAAGATTGTCAGGCGCTCACTGATTACTGATTCCCTGGGAAATATCACCCTGTGGCGGCCAGGCTAAAGTGGTGGTCTTAATGTCGCCTGTCTCCAGTGCTCTTGTTTATGATCAGTGATTAAATATTCCTACAGATGTTTCTAATTAATTATCTTACAGGTGTTTCTAATTAATTCCCATAAAGGTGTTTCTAACAATTATTCCTAAAAAACATAAGTCGGTTTATTTATTTTTTCTATACAAGATCATGGGTTTGGTTAAGTTAAGTTTGGCTTGGCTGATGAAAGATGAATTAAACTGAAGCTAAGTTTCACTAAGTTAAGCTAGGTTTGGTTAAGGCCGTGAGAGGTAAAATTAAATTAGGTTTGATTAAAGGTAGGTTAAGTTAGATCAGGTTTGGCTTGGCTAATAATAGACCAGGTAAACTTAAGCTTAATTAAATATGGTTAAATTTCGCTAATGCTCGAAACCAGGAATTCCGTCAGGTGCTGAGTAGAGTCCATTAACATACCTACCACTCGAAGTTAAGTGTGTTTGACTTACTTTACAGACACACTTACTACACTGAGGCAAAGTATACATCAAACACTTAGACTCGAAGCCTTTGATATACTGACGATTGAAGATGCTACTTTAATTAACCTTTATGTGTCCACAGGAGCTTTTCGTGTTCAATGTGCCTCTGGGCGTTCGTGCCAAGATGCGTCATTTCGTGTTCAATTACGGGTGTTCATTTTGTGTGTGTGTGTGTGTGTGTGTGTGTGTGTGTGTGTGTGTTATTTCGTGTATTTCCTGGGAATAGAAATGTGATGGATTTTATTGCTCTCTCTCTCTCTCTCTCTCTCTCTCTCTCTCTCTCTCTCTCTCTCTCTCTCTCTCTCTCTCTCTCTCTCTCTCTCTCTCTCTCGTCCATTTGACACTAATCCTTTAAACTGCTACAGAAAATTCCCCAGTTCCCCCACGTATAATTTTTCTTACTGTTGGCTCTGAGAAAACATTTGATATTGTTGCATTCTAAATATCTTTTATGTACCTTCTGAATGATAATAAATCCTCCTCTGTGAAGCAAAAAAAAATAGTTTCCCCCCCAAAAAAAATATGAAGTCAAATTATATATTCATTAACTATTAGTGGGAAAAAATGCTAAATGAATTATTTTCCGGCTCTCAATTTATATTAGTGGCATATAGAATTGAAATTGATATTGTTGTTTAATTAAATTGAAAGTGAAACTAACTTGAGTGAATTAAATGGGATTGAGTTGATATGAATTCAATTAAAAATGAATTGATCCAAACTTTAAGTAAAATTAATTCGAAAATTTAACTGAATAAAACTGAAATTTAAAATGAATTGGAAATGTAATGGGAATTAAATTGAAACTGTAATTAGAATGAACCAAATAGGTTGAAAACAGTTGAATTAAAAATGAAATAAAAAATAATGGAAAAGAGAATTTGAAAGTAAAAGTAGTTCAATGTGAATCGAATCCAATTTGAATTGAAATGGACTAAAACTCAATTGAATTAAATACCTCGTCGTCAAAATTGATTCTCTAAAAATCAACTTTCTCTCAACTCTACTCCCAAAAAAAAGAGTCGGATGGTCCAGCCCTTGAAGGTAACCACTTAATCATTGGCAGCTGTAATGAGAGAGAGAGAGAGAGAGAGAGAGAGAGAGAGAGAGAGAGAGAGAGAGAGAGACAGAGAGAGAGCCAACAGACAGACAGTGAGACAGAGACAGACAGACAGACAGACAGACAGTCACCCAAACAGCAGGTCAACACACCAGGCCGCCACACTACTGCTGCTGGATACTGCCGAAGTTCTGGCATTTGTTGAGTTTTTTGTTGTTCACTCTTCTTTTAGATCCAACGATGTTGCAGCAGAAGGTGGTGGTGGTGGTGGTCGTCGTCGTCGTTGAGGTGGGTGGTCGTTGAGGTGGTGGTGGTGGTCGTTGTGGTGGTGGTGGTCGTGAGGTGGTGGTCGTGGTCGTGGTGGTGGTGGTCGTTGTGGTGGTGGTGGTCGTTGTGGTGGTGGTGGTCGTTAAGGTGGGTGGTCGTTGTGGAGGTGGGATGGTGGTGGTCGTTGAGGTGGGTGGTCGTTGTGGAGGTGGGATGGTGGTGGTGGAAGGGCCAACACGAGAGGGTGGTGAGACAAGAAGCCCTTAATGAGTAGAACAGGTACACGAGGTTCTCAAGTGTTAGTACCTTCTCGTGAACTTTCCTCATAGCATCTAACTGGTGATCTGATACTATGACACCAAGATGGATTCTCATTTGTTGGGAATTTAAACTTTACTCGTAAGTGGAGAAGTTAAGATTACTTTTTAACTGTTTGACTTGACCTATTATATAAGATACTACATAAAATAAAGACAATATTACAGTGAGACTCTACCTTAATTAGATACGTCATACCTGTATCATACCTGTACACTAGTTAAGGGATACTTGTAACGTAAAGAATCTTTGTGAATCGTTAACCGAACTTTAACTAATGTCACAAAGCCCACAAATACCCCCTACGTTTTATTTCCTAACTGATGCTGAGTGAATGTATCTAGTTAAGGTAGAATCTCGTTTGAGTTTGGATGCCATTTATGAACTTCTATTTTATATATGATTTTAATTCAACCAGTTAAAGGTATTTCTTACATCATCAAATTACGAGAAAATTTTAACTCACGAATCTCTGAAACTGGAACCTGGATAATTAACGCCATGGTATCGTCTCTCAAAGATTAATTCACTAATCTTTTTCAGCAGCCAAGTGAGTAATCTCGTCCCGCTGCTTAAGAAAGTCTCAGTGCAATATTGGGTGCATTTTCTTCACTGTCTTTTGATTTTACCTTAAACGCGTCGGTATTATTCGTCTCACATCATTAATTACCAGAAGACAACAACAGCAAACAGCATATGACCTCTGAATCCGGGAAAATCTTGTCTAACAAATCTGCTGACATTTTTTAGGAAAGTCTTCGAGGTAGTAGATAATGACGAAAATTACGATGTTATTTACTTAGACTTTAGCAAAGCATTTGACAGAGTACCGCATCAGAGGCTTCTGAGCAAAATTAAGGCTCATGGTATCGAGGGGAAAGTTTTGAATTGGATAAAATCATGGCTCACCGATAGAACGCAAAGGATCAGCGTAGATGGTGTTAAATCTGAGTGGGGTCGTGTAACCAGTGGGGTTCCCCAGGGGTCAGTACTAGGCCCACTCTTGTTCATAATCTACATAAACGATCTAGATACTGGGATCAGCAGTGACATAAGCAAGTTTGCGGATGACACCAAAATACGGCGGCAGATTAATTCAGTGCAGGATGCAAATGCATTACAGGAGGATCTGAATAAACTGCAGGGGTGGTCTGAAAAATGGCAAATGAAATTCAACACCAGCAAGTGCAGCGTACTTAATATTGGAAGAACAAATACTTATAATGTATACAGCCTTAACAACATCAACCTAGAGAAGTCGACTTGTGAAAGAGACCTAGGGGTACTTGTAAGCCCGGACCTACGGCCTAGAAAACAGTGCGTTAATGTTCGAAATAAGGCAAACAGAGTATTGGGTTTTATATCTAGAAGTGAAAGTAATAAGAGTGCAGAGGTCTTATTGCAACTATATTTTGCGCTAGTCAGGCCACACCTCGATTATGCGGTTCAGTTCTGGTGCCCTTATTATAGAATGGATATCAATTCACTAGAGTCGGTGCAGCGAAGAATGACGAAAATGATTCCGGGACTTAGAAACCTTCCATATCAGGATCGGTTAAAGAAACTAAACTTGCATTCCCTAGAAAGACGAAGAGTGCGGGGAGATATGATAGAAGTATTCAAGTGGGTGAAAGGAATCAATAAAGGGGATATAGATAAAGTTCTTATAATATCCGAGCAGGATAGGACTCGGAGCAACGGATTCAAGTTGGATAAGTTTAGGTTTAGGAGGGAGATAGGAAACAACTGGTTTACAAATAGGGTGGTGGACGAGTGGAACAAGCTTAGCAACTTTGTAGTAAGTGCTGGAATGCTGGAAAGTTTCAAAGGGAGGCTGGATAGATTCATGGATGATAGGGAGTGGTAGTAACTCTCGACAGGAGCTGCCATGCACAGGCCAACCGGCCTATTGCAGACTCCTTATGTGCTTATGTTCTTATGTTCTAACTTAAATTCTATACGTCATTTCTACAGTTGTTAACTTCAAAACACGACCGATTGACAGATAAATCAGCATCAGTGATTACGCTAAAACACTTTCTGGCTCAAAGGAAAAGCAAATGTGACTGAGAAATGGATTTTTTATGTGTTTAGTCACCTTGATGTGTGAGATAAAACTCTTTCACACTCAGATAGTATTGTCACGGAGGTCAGGATATTAGGATGATGAAGAATAAGTGGAATTAAGTTAAGGAGACTTGAAGACTGATTGTGTGAGAAGCTACTTTGTGTATGAGGCGCTGACTAGTGGTGAAGTGTTGGTGAGAGGGTGGTGGTGAGGTAGAGACGATGTTAAGGTGGTGGTGGTGAGGGTGGTGGTGAAGTAGAGATGATGTTAAGGTGGTGGTGGTGAGGGTGGTGGTGAAGTGTTGATGAGAGGGTGGTGGTGAGGTAGAGACGATGGTAAGGTGGTGGTGGTGAGGGTGGTGGTGAAGTAGAGATGATGTTAAGGTGGTGGTGGTGAGGTTGGTGGTGGTAAGGAGGTGGTCAGGTGGTGGTGGTAGTAATGAGGTGGTCAGGGGGTGGTGGCAGTATATAAGAAGATTATAGGTTGGGTGTGGTCACTCTGGATTAAGAAAAGATCGTGTGTGTGTGTGTGTGTGTGTGTGTGTGTGTGTGTGTGTGTGTGTGTGTGTGTGTGTGTGTGTGTGTGTGTGTGTGTGACCGTAGACTAACTAGTGTCGTAATAAACTGTCAGTGAACCTTTAAGATGGCCCCCCTAAACAGTGTGTCAAAAAATATTTACCATGGTAGGGGGAAGTACTGTACACATTTACCCTATTCTGTTGACTTTTTCTACTAGAGGTCACCTTAAAGCTTAACAACTCGTATGTCACTATTAATGCCTCTTATACTCACTATTAATGCCTCTTATACACAATATTAATGCCTCGTATACACACTATTGATGTCCCATATACACACTATTAATATATTCTCTACACACACTAAAGATTGACAGAAAAGATGGATTGACACACAGGATAGAATGACACACAGGATAGACTGACAGACATGATAGAATGACACACAGGACAGAGAGACAGACACGATAGAAAGACAAACAGGCAGACAAGGATGAACAAAGAACTCACCTAACCTGTCTCCACCCTGTCCAAAATGTTTCTGTTTATACTACACTTTTGCCTTAATCCCAGTGAAACAAACAGACGGTCAGGCATACATACAAAGACTCAAGCAAACAGAGATTTAAAAAAAAAAAAGGAAAAAAATACAATAACAAAGACAGATACACAACTAGTATGGTTCTTCTCAACACAGATTTTTGTCGACGGAAAAGGAAAAAAAAAGAAAAAAAATAAGAAACGCATCATAGCAAGACACAGGTTAAGAGTTAAGAGCATTGAAGGAGTTGTGTGTATGTTGAGGGATGCAGGGTAGGGAGAGTAGGGAGTTGAGGGGAAGGAGGTAGAGAGTGAAGGGAGGTGAGGTTGGTAGGGTGCAGGGAGGCAAGGGGTAGGAAGGATTTGGTTAGGTCAGGTGAAACGAAAGAGAAAAGACTTGGTGTGGATGGAGAACACTGCACTAGAATCTGCCCTTTTTACATCTACTATTAAAAATGAATGAATGAAGAGTCAGTATTTACTCTTTAAAACCATCATCTATATAATAAAACGGTAAAACGGCTGTAAAAAACCCGGAAGATAAACCCACACCTTTGTTACTGAATAATTAAATCTAAACAATCAAGTCTTACCTAACTCCCTCAGGTGATCGTCAGCTCATTACCATACACCTGGATTTTTGTCTTTACGTTACCTGACAGATTTACTCTCTTACCTCAGATCTCTAATTTAACCTGTAGGTGTTCTGTCTCTCTCTGTCTCTCTCTTTTCCTCCACATCTCACTTGTATCTCTTAGTATAATCCATATCTCTTCTTTTTTAATCTCTCAGTGAGGTCATCTTACCTTCATATCTTGCTCTGTAATCCCTAACGCCCACACATATCTCAGTGTAATCCCTAACGCGTCCATGTATCCCAGTGTAATCTCCCCCAATCCCACAATTCCTTATTATGTAATCTTTCTCACTCTCACAGTTCTTCATTGTATAATCCTTCTCACTTCTTCATTCCTTCGGCATACTTCTCTACCCTGGACTTACTAGACGAGGATAGATAGATAGATAGATAGATAGATAGATAGATAGATAGATAGGTAGATAGATAGATAGATAGATAGATGGATAGATAGATAGAAACAACTGGTGTAGTGAAAGGGAATGAGTGAACGTGTTTACCAATACTCGGCAATCAACAGTGTTTAACTACCAATAACACACACTAACTCTCACAGCTCACTGCTTAGACGCTACACTAAATCTTCCTCCTGTTTCTCTGCTCACAGCTTAGATTAGACGCTACAGACGATCCTCTTCTTCCTCCTCATCTTCTTCTCCCTACTCCTCTTCCTCTCCCTCCTCCTCTTCCTCCCCATCTTCCTCTCCCTCCTCCTCCTCCTCCTCTCTTCTTCTATGCACCGATAGCGACCAAATTGTATCCCCATTCAGCATAAAACATCAATTATGCTTTACGGTTTAATCTGACCATTATCCCTAAAACACATGACGTATATGTGGATAATTCTTTAGGTTTTTCCGGAACCGATTTTTTTTCCCATGGGTTAAGAGCGGGATTTTACGACCATCGTTCATTTTTTTTTAGTATTATACAATTTTTTTAGGTTTTTTATGAAATTATTGCCTTCAACACTTTATTTTGTTTTTCTTAACTGCAAATAAATATTACAAAAAAAAGGTTCAAATTATGTAGATGAATTATATGTTTAAGTTATATTAATTATATAATTTGTTGGGGGGAGGTTTACTATAATACTATATAGTTCGTCTCAGGGTATTATAGAATTATACTAAGTCTGTTATTAGTCTTTGATAATTTGTTATGGTCATTAGATCATTTAAAGGTTATTGTGACTATTTTGTAGTAGTCTCTTATAAGAAAGATGCTAATGGGAGCTGCTTAAGTTAACCCAGAAAGCTGAAACACTTTAATCTAATCCTTTAATTAATCCAGGTAGCTGAAAACCACTTAATCTAACACCATGCCATCACTACCTTAACAGCTCAAACATATTAACACAAAGACCAAGAGAAACCTATTATTTACCACTATCTATTATTATTCATCGTTCACTCCAGTTGATCAAGAATATGAATGAATGATAATGAATGGTAATGATCTTAGCGCCGCAATACCCAAGGTCGTATGGAGTCTGGGTCAAGAACGATACATCCCCACTTGGGTCTGATTTACGCTACGCGACTGTCACCCTTCCCTTGCCTACTACTACTACTACTACTACTACTACTTTTTTATTTCCTCCAGCCTCCCCCAATAGCCACACCTTCGCCACCATTTTATTACCTTAATATTAAATATCCTAATACATAAGTAGCTATCCTATCTGTGTTGAATTAGTTGAGCCGCAGATCTATGCGGCAGTCAGTGACTGTAGCCTCATAGTCAATATCTGCAGCAGTTGTCGGAATTGGGGCAGAAGCTCTCTTTCCCCTGAGGCAGAGCAAAGCCGACCGAAGGAGAGAGAAAGACAGTCGACATCTCATCCAGACTGTAACATAACTTCTGGGCTGCTGCTTCTGTTCGGAGATCAACTCCGCGAGTCTGGCGTAGAAACATCTTGCACTTGGTCCCATCCCACCAGAGGTTGCGAACACTAGAGGAGTGAAGCTGCCTTGATCAACGTTTTGAATTCTCTCCCCATATGCCCTTCTCTTGTCGTTCTCGTTACTCGTATGTGCAGCATCGAGAGCTAGGTTACGGTGACATGCGGCCATGGGATCAAAAATCCTGATGTCAAAGAAAGCTTGCTGTCCCCGCGTCCAGAATCCTCGAGCACTGACGTCCACACGGGCTTTGTTAGATGTGTTTGAAGTCCTGTGTTGGAAGATCTCACCATCCAATGGAAGGAGGGTCGGTTCTACCATGACATCCCGGCAGATTTCCTTCAACATATTTGTGGTGAGGTCCCTTACCTCGTCATGCCTCATGCATATGAAGGCCCCTTTCTTGCACACCATGGCGTGATCGCCATCATAGGAAGAGCCACACATGCATTGGGAGGGCAAACCTTCTACTGGCCGACCGTACCTTAGAGCAATGGCATCTGTAAATTCTTGTTTATTAAGACTGAAACCATTTGCCCTTATCGGTAACGTAGTTAACCAGTTAGAGGCGCCCACCTCCTGTGCTATAGCTACTTTTTTTTCAAATTTTCTGGTACCTGCAGCAACAGTTGCTGCAACTTATCATTTTGGCAGTGTTGTCGATCTGTCGTAATGGACCTGAAGGGCCGGCTCCTCCTCGAGTCTTCAGTGCCTTTTTCCACACCATCTCTGCTGTTATTTTCTAGAACAGGACAGCATTTGGTGGGATATAGACACCCTCGAACCTGATGCCTTTGTCTTCGCTTGCAGGGGGATTTTTCTCTTTCAGTAGTTTTAATGTCTCTCTGATTATTGGCATCACCCCACCGGAGGATTCCTCTGTGAGAGATCTTGCCGCAAGAGACACTTTTCCCACACGCATTTTTTTTCCAAATTTTCTTGCCACGTCATCGGTGTTTTGCTTTCCGTCACCCGTAATTTTTAGTCTCTCCTGCAGTGTTCTTGCTTCACATAGGAGATCATCAAGGGCCCCAGTCTGCCACATTGCCAATCTTCTCTTCATTGCTACCACATTTTCTTTGTGCTTAGTCTTTGTGTGTGACCTCTGACAAAATAGATGTGGTATTATTGCCAGTATTTGAAGAGCTAAAGGGGCGAGGAAGCGGTCCTGAGTGTAATCAGTCATGAGGTGTGTGGTGGCTGCACACTTGGGTGGTTCAAATAAGTTAGCGGGCGACCACTTGACAATTTCTGAGTAGGTTTCTTTGACCCATATGTCTGCATTTTCCATCGACATGTCATTCCACTGAGGTGGCTGTCTCATTCTCCTCGTGGACACCTGCTGCTAAGGGAGCAGCATTTATTTGTACTACATTTTCGGGTTGAGTAGACTCACTGCTATCATTTTGGATATCATCTGGTGGTTGGGTCCCGGCGATATCCACTGTGGCCACCTGTGTCGGCTCCCTGCGACGTGGGTTCCGACACTGGTCTAGCTTCCTGCAATCCACACATGGTCGGTTGTTTCTCGCACAAACACAATTTGTGCAGCTTTGGTTCGGGCTGGCACAGACGCAGCAAAGAATGTTACCAGGCATAGTGAACAGCACCTTGGGCGACAGTTACGTCCGCCTCCGAACATCTAATAATAATAATAATAATAATAATAATAATAATAATAATAATAATAATAATAATAATAATAATAATAATAATTATAATAATAATTATAATTATAATTATAATTATAATTATAATTATAATTATAATTATAATTATAATAATTATAATAATAATAATAATAAACCATACGACATACTTTACAATCATCACAAATAATTATTATCCACATAACTTCAATACACTCTAAAAAATATAAAAATAAAATAAAATAAAAATCCTTCACGTGATGTAAAATTCATACATTCTCCTCACCATAACAAACTCATCTTTCCTTCAGTAGTGTGGGAGAGCTGAGTGTCGTCGCTTTTTACACCCAGTACCTCCTCATGTTGGCCTCGGGGTGTTGGGTGTTGTCTTAAGTGGCGGCTCTTGTACACCCTGTCTGTTGGAACGAGGTGTGTGTTAAGTCTCTCTCTCTCTCTCTCTCTCTCTCTCTCTCTCTCTCTCTCTCTTTATATCGTAAGTTGTATTGTATTCTCTCCCTTTAAAGAAAGTTCGGTTGTGTGTGTGTGTGTGTGTGTGTGCGTGTGTGTGTGTAATATTTTTTCTCGTTTGTGTTCTTTCGTTTGTTTTGTTTTTTCGTAATTTATATTCTGAGGTGTTTGTGTTTTCTCTGTTTTTTGTTTTTTTAAGATAAAATCTCTGGTTTTTATGTGTCTGTATTTTGTTTCTATTTTCCATTTTCTTTGCTGTATTTTGTGGTGTTATTGTCATTGTATTTATTCATTGTAAACAAGGTGTAACTTATTCATTGTACTCAAGGTGTAACTTATTCATTGTACTCAAGGTGTTATGATATTTACTCAATGGTTTTAATTCACTGACTCAATTATGGGCATACACAGGGGGAAGGTTTTGTACTCAAGGGATTAAAATGTCTTAATGGGTTAATAAATTGTACTCAAGTGATGGGATCGTACTCAAGGGGTTAATACAGGTGGGTGGGATCGTACTCAAGGGGTTAATATAGGGGGGTGGGATCGTACTCAAGGGGTTAATTAATTCAGGGGGTTGGAATCGTACTTAAGGGGTTACTAATTCAGGGGCATGGAATCGTACTCAAGGAGTTAATGCCGGGGTATAGGATCGTACTCAGATGTTTAAACGTATATTTTAAGTACTCACAGGTAATTTATCTTCAAGTGGTATATCTTATCACTTGATGGCTGCCGTAGTACCTCCTCACCTCAGCCGTTCATCTTTTATTGATAAGCAATAATACTGCTCTTTGATATTTCCCCCTGGTGATAATGGTGGTCGTGTGAGGTTGAAATTAACAGGAAATAACCTAGTTTCGTCTCCTATCGAAAATACACGAAATATTTTGATCTCGTATCGTTGGATCCGATTGCATAAAAAGTTTCACAGAGGAAATTACGTATTGTGCCTCCACCGTCGCCAAACAACATTGAGCCACAAGAATAAATGGAACTTAGGGATAGTTATTACCCAAATATACTTCACTGTCACCTAAGAATTCTAAAAAAAATACCGGTACTACTGTCTATTTAATGAACATAAGAACATAAGAACATAAGAAAATAAGGAGTCTGCAATAGGCCGGTTGGCCCGTGCATGGCAGTTCCTGTCGAGAGTTACTACCACTCTCTATCATCCATGAATCTATCCAGCCTCCTTTTGAAGCTTTCCAGCATTCCAGCACTTACTACATAGTTGCTAAGCTTGTTCCACTCGTCCACCACACTATTTGTGAACCAGTTCCTTCCTTTTTCCCCCCTAAACCTAAACTTATCCAACTTAAATCCGTTGCTTCGAGTCCTATCCTGCTCGGATATTTTAAGAACTTTATCTATATCCGCTTTATTGATTCCTTTCACCCACTTAAATACTTCTATCATATCTCCCCGCACTCTTCGTCTTTCTAGGGAATGCAAGTTTAGTTTCTTTAACCTATCCTGATATGGAAGGTTTCTAAGTCCCGGAATCATTTTCGTCATTCTTCGCTGCACCGACTCTAGTGAATTGAGATCCATTCTATAATAAGGGCACCAGAACTGAACCGCATAATCGAGGTGCGGCCTGACTAGCGCAAGATATAGTTGCAATAAGACATGATACCGTGGAGTAGCGTGGATATAGTATACTGAAGACCAAACCCTCGGTATATAAGAAGGTAGTATAGCCGGTACTGTACTTGATCACTTTATCTTCTCCAAACTGTAATGTTATGTACCTATTCACAGCTGGGTTGACTAGGGGTTCTTCTGGCGTGAACTAGGGTCACTTAGGGGCAGGAGACAAGCGTTGTATCCACTATACACTCGGCCACCGTTTGCTTTTTTATACTGTTGCCATATAAGGGAAACGTTCCAGTTGTTATTAAGCGATGGCCTGTGACATTCTTCAGAGAGAGAGAGAGAGAGAGAGAGAGAGAGAGAGAGTTTATTCGAGTCAAGATCAATGTTATCAATACTGAAGGATTACTAACGTTATCCTTGACTTGTTGATTTTATTAACGCCTCGAGATATACGTATTTTTGTGATCCATTTATTGAAGGTCAGAAGTCAGAGGTCAGTTGTTTCACGTTCAGTACAGAATTAAATTTTCTGAGTCCCCCCCCCTCGTCATAGGCTTTCCACAAGGGGAGACTGCGAAGGGAAATAACAGAATTTTTTTTCAGATTTAGACTTTGAAATAAATAAAAGAAAAGCTCTGTTATGAAATACTGTGTATGGTTACAAGGGAGAGGTGTCAGGGAGAGGCGGGTGTAAGCTGTGAGGCGGGGTCAGGAACACGCTGGGTGGATTTCCTTGTAAGTCAAAATATTTACGTTGCTGATTTTCCTCGAGTGTCTCAAGAGCCTTGTTTGTTACCATGGTGCTGGCCGCTTAAGATGAACAGCTTTATATGCAGTGGCTAACAATATGACCGAGGGTATTTATTAAGCTTATGAGAAGAAATAAAAGTCAGTAAATAACAACAAACAAAGAAAATCGAGAAAAAACCACAGCAAGAACAACGACACAGAACAAAAACAACACTAACAATAACAACAAGAGTAATAACAGCAGCATAAACAACAACAAAAACAACAACAAACAAAGAAAACTAATAAAATAACAATATATTGAACCTCACGGAACTAGCCAGCACCATAACAATGTTCCGTAAATGTTCCGTAAACGTTCCGTAAATGTTCCATAAACGTTCCGTAAATGTTCCATAAATATAAAAGCATTGTCAATTTATTAGTTAAAATGTTTATATATATAAGGAACTCACTACTCGGGTTTGTGTTGAATAATAAAAGGAAATAATATATATCAGATTTAATTTATTCCTGGATGGTGAATTTACGTTATTAACTCACTCACTTAACTATGTATTGGAGAGTTAATTAGAATACCTCATTAATAAGATATTGGAGAGTTAACGCTCGGAATATGTATGTATGTATGTATGTATGTATGTATGTATGTATGTATGTATGTATGTATGTATGTATGTGTGTGTGTGTGTGTGTGTGTGTGTGTGTGTGTGTGTGTGTGTGCGTGTGTGTGTGTATGTAATGTCGTCGGCTATACAAGAGTTATACCTCAATAAGTCATTAATTATTACAGTATTATCGCGTAATATTTTTTTTGTGTCATTTAAACGTTTCAATAATACCAAAAAAAATTCCTCCTTACATATATAAGAGATAATAAAACACGTGATTTTTTTTTTGATGAATAGAAATAACTTTTTGATGTTTTTTTTATGACTAATTTATGGGTATTATTTCATATGAGGTAAAATGACTTTCTGGTTCACTTCAGACAACTTTTAACTGTCTGTCTGTCTGTTTGTACCTGCCTGTCTGTTTGTACCTGCCTGTCTGTTTGTACCTGCCTGTCTGTTTGTACCTGCCTGTCTGTCTGTCTGTCTGTTTAAGTAAAGCCAACATAAAATTACTTATTTCGATAATTTTTCATACCACGGTAACACCAGTTTTGTTTAATATTTATTTACTTAGTTTGCGATCACTAACTACAGTCATGACTATTGTTATTGTTGAGTTAAATGACGAATATTGAAGGTTCGATGTGTTACAGAGAGGTGACGGGTGGATGTGTGACAGAGAGGTAACGGGTGGATGTGTGACAGAGAGGTGACGGGTGGATGTGTGACAGAGAGGTGACGGGTGGATGTGTGACAGAGGTGACGGGTGGATGTGTGACAGAGAGGTGACGGGTGGATGTGTGACAGAGAGGTGACGGGTGGATGTGTGACAGAGAGGTGACGGGTGGATGTGTGACAGAGGTGACGGGTGGATGTGTGACAGAGAGGTAACGGGTGGATGTGTGACAGAGAGGTGACGGGTGGATGTGTGACAGAGAGGTGACGGGTGGATGTGTGACAGAGAGGTGATGGATGAGTGAAAGCAAAAGGAAAGCTGACTCATCCTTCCTGTCACTCTCTGCTGTCCTCGATGGATGACAGACTGATGATAAATGGATGAGTAACATAAAGGTGACGAGATGCATGAAAGTGAAGATAGAAGATAAAATGTAAATGAAGCAAATGTGATGCATTATTGAGTTTACACCACAAAGGTAAACAAATAAATCAAGCACTAACAACAAATTATGTATCCAATCACAACACCACCACACCAACAACAACGACAACAACAACAACAACAACAACAATTACAACAACAACAGCAACAACAACAACAGCAACAACAACAACAGCAACAACAACAACAACAACAACAACAATAACAACGACAACAACAACAACGACAACAACAACAACAACAACAACAACAACAACAACAACAACAACAACAACAACAACAACAATAAAACCCAAACAAAACACTGAGTCATTCCTACCTCTAACAAGGCCTGTGTGTGTGTGTGTGTGTGTGTGTGTGTGTGTGTGTGTGTGTGTGTGTGTGTGTGTTTGTCACTTTGCCAGCTTAACACACCATAACACTACGACATTTCTCTTTCGTTTTCTAAACTTTGTGACGCTTACATTCCTGGATGAAAGTATATCTGTCCTCTCTTCCCCTTCTCCTTCCCTTTATCTCCTCTCTGTGTGTATTTTCTTTTCAGTGGTGTGTGGCTCTGAGACTCTGGCACCTCAGCTCACGCCTCGCTGATATTTTAGAATTTATTCTGTCTTCTTCTCACCATGTGTGTGTGTGTGTGTGTGTGTGTGTGTGTGTGTGTGTGTGTGTGTGTGTGTGTGTGTGTGTGTGTGTGTGTGTGTGTGTGTGTGTTTGCTGTTATTTTCTTGCTTTTTCTTCTTTCTTTTAACGTTGTCCCTTCCATTATCTCTATTACGTCAATTTAACGAATATCACACAGAAGGAACAACATAACAACATTACATACTAAAACATTATATTATAAGATAAAACATATTGCCCGGGGTCATTAGTGTGGGTTAACTCTCTCTTGACCACCACACATGATATCTGCTAGTGGAATAAATGCGTCAGAAATCATTGTTCTCGACTCAACACGGAAAGCTACTTAACCCCAGAGACAACACGAGAGTAACTAAACACAAGAGTAACATTAGTTGGGGGTAGTGTTGGAGGATAGATAGATAGATAAATAGATAGATAGATAGATAGATAGATAGATAGATAGATAGATAGTACTTTATTCTTTGTAAATCAGTAATATTGTAAATACAGTATCCATACCAGTATTTCAAAGTAAAGAAAAGAATATTATAATTTTTTATTCAATTTAATTAGAGAATAGATGTCTTTCGATAATGAAATAATTTACGGAAGGTTGTAGACATAACTCCAATACCAAGATTTCTCACTTGATAGTAAGAAAAAATATGAATCACATTCTTAATGAAACTTAATTTGAAATCCTTTGATAGTGTAATGAGCAGTTGAGGGCTCAGGACGCTTGTCATTGTGATATAATTTACAATAGGTAGTAATTGACTATAATAATACTTACATATTCATATTTAAATGTAAATAACACAAATTAGCATTCTCAATGAAACCTGATGTAATTTAAATTATTTTCCAAGTTAAATGAAAACATCACGTAATAGCTCATAGTACTGTAGGTAGTAGATATAACTATAAAAATAAGCAAATTATATTATACAAAATTATCTGCTCTTGTACACAGGTGATACCAGCTTGTCATTCATCACTTGTCATTGATCTCAAACGCACTCAATCCTCCTTTCAAACACACTCAAACGCACTCAATCCTCCTTTCAAACACACCCAATCCTCCCTTTCACTCAAACACACTAATCACCCTTTTCAAACACACTCAAACACACTCAATCCTCCCTTTCAAACACATCCAAACACACTCAATCCTCCCTTTCAAACACATCCAAACACACTCAATCCTCCCTTTTAAACACATCCAAACACACTCAATCCTCCCTTTCAAACACACTCAAACACACTCATTCCTCAGACCACGTAGTAGGTATAACACACCCATTCCACTTTTGGGTTGGGTCTGACGCTGAAAGGGAAGCGAAAAAATGGAGGAGGAGGTGGAGGAGGAGGAGGAGGAGGAGGAGGGGGGGAGGGAGGGAGGGGGTGGAGGAGGAGGAGGAGGAGGAGGGGTGGGGTGAGGAGAGGAGTAGAGGGAGAGGGAGGGAGGAGAGGAGGAGGAGGAGGAGGGGGTGGAGGGAGGGGGTGGAGAGGAGGGAGGAGAGAGGAGGGTGGTGGAGGGAGGGGGGTGAGGAGAGAGAGGGAGAGGAGAGAGGCAGGGGTTCCACCCAGAGACCCACGAAGCCAAAGCGAGGTTGAGAGGCATCATGTCACCTCCTCGTCCCCGACCTGGCCAAAAGCGGATCAAGGGGAGATACTTGACACAACTGATCCACCACAGAGGGAGAGGCCCCTTGGGAAATACAGGGAGGCTTCATCACCCTCCCCTCTTTCCCTCCCTCCCCCTCACACGTCCACACATACTCCCTGGAGGCGAAGGGAGGTGATGAAATGTGTGTGTGTGTGTGTGTGTGTGTGTGTGTGTGTGTGTGTGTGTGTGTGTGTGTGTGTGTGTGTGTGTGTGTGTGTGTGTGTGTGTGGTTTGTCTATTTCAGAATATAGATGGAAAAGAATTAAAAAATAGTATACATACTGTACAGGAGAGAGAGAGAGAGAGAGAGAGAGAGAGAGAGAGAGAGAGAGAGAGAGAGAGAGAGAGAGGAGAATATGAACGTCAATGTAAGAAAGAGAGTAAAAGAGAGAATGGGGGGGTAACTAGAGGAAGGAAGAGAGGGTGGAATAAAAGAGAGGTCTAGATGGCAGTGACGATAAGGGGAAACAGGCGTAATGGAGGCGAGGGGACAGGCGAATGAGAGGGGAGAGAGGGAGAGAGAGAAATATGAGAGAAGGAGGAGAAGAACGATAAATGAGGAGGAAGAAAGGAATGAGTAAGGAGAGGAGGGTAACAAATGATGAGGAGGAAAGAGACAAATGAGAAAAGGGGAGAGGGTGAGGAGGAGAGGAAATACAGAGAGAGAGAAATAAGTTAGAGGAAGGAGGGGGGGGATAATTGGGGAGATGAAAGATAAGTGTAGGAAGGAGAGAAAGAGTTGTAGAAGTAGCGGAGGAGTGGATAAGGATGAAACGAAAGAGAAAAATGAAAAACAAGAGGAGAATATACAAAGAGCAGAGAAGAGAGAGAGAGAGAGAGAGAGAGAGAGAGCAGGGGGGACAACGTGTCTTCAAGCTTCAATCAATGTTTCAAAAGAAGGAATGATTCAGATAATTAATTTTATTCCTTAGAGAGAATCAATTATTTTCTCGTAGTCTCTCGTGTCTACAGTGAAACTTCTTGTAGACTCTATAAGAATCTGTATAAACTAAAAACACGTGTTTTTCTTATAAGACGTGAGGAGATGGGTGAGAGGTGAGTGAGGTGGAGAGAGACATGAGTGAGGTAGAGAGAGACATGAGTGGGGTAGAGAGACATGAGTGAGGTAGAGAGAGACATGAGTGGGGTAGAGAGACATGAGTGAGGTAGAGAGAGAGACATGAGTGGGGTAGAGAGAGACATGAGTGAGGTAGAGAGAGACATGAGTGAGGTAGAGAGAGACATGAGTGGGGTAGAGAGAGACATGAGTGAGGTAGAGAGAGACATGTTACCGAAGTCCTCGACCCTCCTCTATCCCCCCCCTGACGCCTCCACCCCCCGATGCCTTCCCCACCTCTCTGATGCCTCCCACCCTGATGCCTCCCACCCCCCTGATGCCCCACTCCCCGATGCCTCCCCCCCACCTCGATGCCTTCCACTTCGATGCTGCCTCCCCCACTCCCCGGATGCCTCCCACCCCCTGATGCCTCCTGTCTCGATGCTTCCCCCCACTCCCCGATGCCTCCCCCTCCCTCCCAGGCCCTCTCCTACCCCACTCCGGACCATCTTGTTGGGGCAATCCATCAAAATAAATGTGAAACAGATATCCAGTCTATGTAGTTTATGGCCCCGCGGGGAGTTCACTGTCTGATGCTTTATAAGGAAGGAAAAAAACACTCTTGAGGAAGTTGTTTATCTTATATCCGGGTCAAGGTAATCCTCGAACCGGGCCTGGACTCGGAACCGGACCCGAATTTCCAATTATAAAACCGCGAAATTAATTATGTTGAAGGTTAACTCCGTTCCTATATTGTTGTTGTTGTTGTTGTTGTTGTTGTTGTTATTGTTTTTGTTGTTATTATTGTTGTTGTTTTGGGTGTTATTGTTTGTGTTTTCCTTAAAATGGGTCAAAGTGATTACGTGTAGACTAAAGTCATTCAAGAACTTACGGAATAAAAGATCTGATAAAACACATTGAATTTTACAGTATAATGATTGTGTCTTGTTCCCTCTCAGGTCTGCTCTGAAGTACAGGTATAGTATTACCTGTCTTGCTAATGGCGTCTTGTCTCACTATTTCAGGTTGATGGTTGTTTTTCTCATGTTTTTTTTTCTCTCTACAATGTTGGTTGAAATAAACAAGGATTTATTTTGAAGTATACAGTTATGTTATGTATAATATTAATAAACGGAAGAATTTTTTTTGTTTATCGAAGATGTAAATGAAAAACAAATTATCTCTGCCGTAAATATTTTTTCTACATGTTAATTAAAACAAGATCAGTTAAGAAAACAACAAGAACAATATTTATAAACTTACAAGGATGAAGAACAACAACAAAAATCATCTATTTGTGTATAATATTTTTTGTTTATTTATCGTTGTTGTATAATATTAATAATGTAGTTGGGTCTTGTTCCGTCTAGGACTGAAATATGATTACATCTCTCTAGGCATTTAGTAGCGACCTAAATTGATATAAGCATCTGTTTTTTTTTTTTTTTGTGTCCGTCTGTATATTTGTAGGTGTTTGTGTATGTATATATCCATGTGTACATTTGTAGGTGTTTATGTCTGTATGTGTCGTTGTGTAGGTGTTTGTGTATGTATATATCCATGTGTACATTTGTAGGTGTTTATGTCTGTATGTGTCGTTGTGTAGGTGTTTGTGTTTATATGTTTTTGTACTACATATATACATGGGATAAACTTCTCTCCGATATCTACGACTGGTGGAATAAACTCGTAGTAGGTAAACAGCAGGAGCTTTTTTATATAATTTCTGGTTGAGTTGAGACAAATAATTTCTGGTTTACTAACTAAACAATAACATGAACTGATAAAAAAAAATAATAAGTGTTTTGTTTGTTTCTGTATCGATACATTGACACATTTATTGAATCGGATTGAATAATATTATGTCTAAGAAATTTTTGGTTGCATCTTAAAAAAAAAATATGACTTTAAAAACATAAACACGAATTTCAATAACTTTTGTCTCTGATTAAAAAAAATAAAAGAGGAGCGGATTTAATAACCCAGCAACGGTCTCATATGACAAAAAGACAATGTTCAATAATTTTTGTCTGGCTGGAGATAAAAGTGGCAGAGAACTGGTTGGCAATTAAGTTTTCTCCGGTAAGCTGCCTTTGAAATAAAGAGAAGACACAGGGGAAATCCTGTCCTCGGAAATCCAATTTAGCAGAGAGCAATCCAATCCCTTTGTGACGCCTTTGGAAATGGGACTGAAGGTATGACATTCTAATTATTGAAAGGGAGAGATAGAAAATGAGAGATGAGAGATAGAGAGAGAGAGAGAGAGAGAGAGAGAGAGAGAGAGAGAGAGAGAGAGAGAGAGAGAGAGAGAGGGGTAAGAGATAGGAGAAATGGGAAAATAAAGAAAAAGAAAGTGAGAGGGAAGACAGAAAGAGAGAGGTAGAAAGGGGGAAATACCAAAAAAAAATGGAATCAAAGTAAGAAAGACAGACAGACATAGACAAATAGAAAGAGAAATACATATAGACGAAGAAGGAGATATATAAACAAAGATAAACAACGAGACAAAAAGACAAACAAAACTAATCAAAGATACAAGAAAATAGCACTTTCTCTACACCCTCCTCCCTCCCCCCTCCGAAGACCCAGCCCTCCCTCCCACCCCTCCCCTATACCAATGAGGGGAGGTGTTAGGGAGTCTTACCAGCAGGCAGAGGAGGAGGTGGGAGGGGAAGAAAGAATGGGGAATACACAGACTTGAGAGCTATCTTGGAATTCCTCTTTCATTTCTTGTCGTTCACTTACACACACTCCCTCTCTTACTCTTAACTGCTTACTCTTATTTACCTTGCCTGTGTTATCAATCTTTCCAGCCTACAGAACAGATATAATCAAGATTTTCCTGTAATTTACCTGTTATTCACCTGTATGAGATAGTTTCAGGTAAGGAGATTCCAAACCTTTACTTAGCACCTCCACGATCCCACCCACCCACGTTTACTTTGGCCTTCACATGAAACAACCAAATCTCTCTGTTAGTATCTCCGGGTTTTGTTGTGTGTTTTTCTAAGCGTTATGGACCAGGTTATGAAAGACGTGTAGCACATCTTCCGCCCCAGTTCACAGTCCTCTTTAGAAGCCGATTAAATTTAGCTCAAGAGTCCGTTGGGGTGGGTGGTGAGGGTGATGGAAGGTAGTGGGGTGATAGGTGGTGAGTGGGGGTGATAGGTGGTGAGGTGGGGTGATAGGTGGTGAGGAGGGTGATAGGTGGTGAGGTGGGGGTGATAGGTGGTGAGGTGGGGGTGATAGGTGGTGAGGAGGGCTGATGGGAGGTGAGGAGATGAATAAAACTTTTGTGTTCTTGAAATGGAACTAGTTTATAAATTTAGAACCTAAGATGTGTGTTCATTTATGTGTTTATTTATTTATTTATGTGTGTAGTAGTAGTAGTAGTAGTAGTAGTAGTAGTAGTAGTAGTAGTAGTATCATTACCTCTCCTAACATACCATTATAAAACTCTAGCATCAACCCACTAACACTGGATGGTGACTGTCCTTGCTAAAAACAATGACAATTCCTTAGGTTAATATGCAGTGTCCATGTAAAGACTAGATCAAAAGGACTGATGAGTCGTACCCATGAATGCGTAATGAGATGAGCAGCTGAGGCACCGTCTGTCTGTCTGTCTTGGTCACAACTCATGTCTACCTGTTTCTTGATGTACCTTACCTGGTGATGCTTCTCTTCAACTGGGTGCAGGGAGGTCACCTCAGTGTCCTTTTTCATCCATATGGCTATTTTTACTCCCCATCTGGCTGTACTTAATCACGTCTGGCTATAATTTACCCCCATTTGGCTATAATTTACCCCTTTTGGCTATAATTTACCCCTTTTGCTATAATTTACCCCATCTGGCTACAATGTACCCTATTTGGCTATAATTTAACCCCATCTAGCTAAGCATAATAACGTAATAGACACAATACGGTTTTAGTAGTCAAAGCGATGTATTTAATAATATAAAATTCCCTCACAAGGAAAATAAATTACCGGTCAGTTAGTCAGGAAAGGCGGGCATAAGGTTGACTAATGTAGCTACAAATGGTGTTTCCTCAATGTTGCTCGGTCCCAGATTTTCGAAAACTCGTATTAGGACTGGAACCGTGTAATACTGTACCTAATTGACTAATACACAACGATAACATTAAAGATATCATTGGCATTACGATGAGACTTGACTACTGTTGCTGCGCTCTCTTAACACTAGACAGAATTAAAATACAAGTTCCTTTATCTTACTATAGGCTGGATCACCTGAATATCGTTTTCCTCTGCCAGTTTATTTTATCTGAAGATTAATCACCCTAACGTTAATCTAATCTAACGCTAACTTAAACTAACCTTCTGCTAAACAGACGTTAATCAAACCTAATGCTAACTTACTGCTAATCTAACCTTACCTATTTAAATCTAACCTAACCTAACCAAATCACTCTCCAGGTAGCGTTAAGGTGTTTAATCATCAGGTGAAATAAGGTGGGAAGGGATAATCTTCAGGTAAATTCCATATCTTATCCCCTAACTTAATCCAACGTAACCAGTTAAGACGCTATGTAAGTTAGGTTATATTTCAAAGATGTTATTTTTATGCTGTAACTTTAATCACTTTAGTTTCCAAATATGAGGAAGATTTAAGTTGTCTTTTCTTTGTCACTGAGGAGTTGTTCTCCTTATCCTCTCACCTGACCCTTCCACAGTCTTGGGGTCACGTTCTCAATAGCTGTCATAAAGTTACTTTCAGTTTTCCACAGCTGACTCGGGATCTGTGAGGTTTGTTTTAGCGACTGTCATCGGGATGCCCTTACTCTCCACAGCTAACATTAAGAATCACACAATCTATAGCTAAGAATCACACTCTCTACAGCTAAGATTCACACGGTCTCTGCAGCTAAGATTCACGCTCTCTATAGCTAAGAATCACTCTCTACAGCTAAGAATCACTCTCTACAGCTAAGAATCACACTCTACAGCTAAGAATCACGCTCTCTGCAGCTAAGAATCACACTCTGTACAGCTAAGAATCACACACTCTCTGCAGCTAAGAATCACACACTCTCTACAGCTAAGAATCACACACTCTCTACAGCTAAGAATCACACACTCTCTACAGCTAAGAATCACACACTCTCTACAGCTAAGAATCACGCACTCTTTCTCACCTTCCTCGTCTCTCATTTAAAGAACAGTTTCCTCGTGGTCGGGGGTGAGAGGTGGAGAAGGATAGCGTCTGAATGAATGTTTGTTCCAGTGAATAGAAAAAAAAATATCGATTAATTTTCCTTCCGCTTGAGATATGTGTGTGTGTGTGTGTGTGTGTGTGTGTGTGTGTGTGTGTGTGTGTGTGTGTGTGTGTGTGTGTGTGTGTGTGTGTGTAAGATGAGGTGAGTGAGGACGACACGCCAAGTTTAGTATCCACAATATCTATCTATCTATCTACACAAGGATACTATTAGGTTAGTTAGGTTAGGTTTAGGTTAGGTTTAGGTTGGGTTAGGTTAGAGTTAGGTTAGGGTTAGGTTGGAGTTAGGTTAGAGTTAGGTTGGGTTTAGTTTAGGTTAGGTTAGGATTAGGTTGGTTTAGGTTAGAGTTAGAGTTAGGTTGGGTTTAGGTTAGGTTAGGTTAGATTTGGTTATGTTTAGGTTAGAGTTAGGTTAGGTTTAGGTTAGGTTAGTTTAGAGTTAGGTTAGGTTTAGGTTAGGTTATTGTTAGGTTAGGTTAGGTTAGGTTAGAGTTAGGTTAGGTTAGGTTAGAAATTAATCTCATGCATTTTCCTGACGACTCTGTGAGATATTTTTAGGATCATTGTTTATAAGATGTTCTCTCCTATGACCCTGGTTTCTTGTTACCAATTATGTATTATTACGCAAATTAAGAGACATACAGACAGAGAGAGAGACAGAGACAAAGAGAAGAGAGAAGAAAGAGAGACAGACAGACAGAAGACACAGGGAAGGAGAGAGAGACAGAGACAAAGAGAAGAGAGAGAAAGAGAGACAGACAGACAGAAGACACAGGGAAGGAGAGAGAGACAGAGACAAAGAGAAGAGAGAAGAGAGAGAGACAGACAGAAAGACACAGAGAAGGAGAGAGAGACAGAGACAAAGAGAAGAGATAGTCAGACAGAGACTCAAAGAGGGATAGAGATATATTAAAAAAGACCTAAAAAATAATATATGTTTGTTTATTCCATGTTTGTAAAAGGTAATAATAATATGACCATAAATGGGGTCTGGGTTCCTGTGAAAAAAAAAGTTATTTATTTGGAATGTGTAGAGTTACGTCACACATACTCGTGAAGGTTGCCGGCGGTCTGATAATCTATAAATCTATTCCTACTGTAAAGAGTAGTGTGTGTGTGTGTGTGTGTGTGTGTGTGTGTGTGTGTGTGTGTGTGTGTGTGTGTGTGTGTGTGTGTGTGTGTGTGTGTGTGTGGTAATAAACGTATTCATGTGGCTGTTTCCATTATTATGAAGAATTAATGTTTTGGGAGGTAAATTTTTGACGTTATTATTATTATTATTATTATTATTATTATTATTATTATTATTATTATTATTATTTCTTTACCTGTATAAGTATTCATGTTTCGATCCTATTAATTACTATTACTATCATTAACAAAGCCTAAGAGTGCACAAGTCATTTTAAAGTCACCAGGTAGATCCTACTTACCTGTTCACTTAATGGAAGTAAAATCACTTTGTTTACAGGTAGGAAGGTCACTAAGTGTGGATAAAAGCTGCGTTAGTGCGTAAATGCGTTAGTGAGTTAGTGTATAAATGCGTTAGTGCGTTGGTGTGTATATGTGTTATTGTGTTGTGCGTAAATAGACACACGGGATATAGAAGATTAAAAACATACTCACAGTCAATC